>NW_004798133.1:259190-270888 GCF_000002075.1 Aplysia californica | reverse complement strand
AACACACACACACACACACACACACACACACACACACACACACAGTACTGCTGCTGTTGTACAAGGCATTTATTCTTTGACATCAGAGTTCCTAGATATAAGTCATATTGGCTTCCAAACTGAGTTTGCTTTGTGTCACAGGTTAGAAACAAGAAACATTTCCATCAGTCGCAGAAAATTGAATTTCATATAGACTGCATCTCAAGCGACAATGTTCTCTAAACAGGTTTGGTTTAACTGGCGGCATCAGAACCGTGAGTGTTCTTGGTAAATGTCTTGTTCAGCTGTGCCGTATGGACAGCATCTGAATTTCGAGGGCTGATGGTAAATGTCTGGTTTAACTTTCTCACAGGATTCATCTCCTCATAAACTGTTTCTGAACCTTCAGTGCTCTTGATAATAAATGTCTTGTTTAATTGTCCTACAGGATTCATAACATTATAAACGAAATTGTTCTTGTTAGAGGTCTTTTTAAACGGATCCACAGGATTCATTACCATGTAGACTGCCTCGGAACCGGCAGGGCTCTCTGTCGAGGTCGGGTCAAACTGTTCCAAAGAACTGAAGTCCCAAATCTCCGAAGAAGAGGCGTCGCTATCCTCGAGAAAAGCCTGGTCGTGGAGTCCCAGAGCAATGAGTTCTGTAGTGCTCTCATACGATATATCTACGTATTTAACCTTTGGCAGGCTGGTAGTGTTTTGTACAAACGCACATGTTTGCGGCTTTTTCCTGAAGAACAATTTCAGAAGTTTGTTTCTCAATGTCGCTCGTGGCTCTTTTGTCTTCACGACGGGGGAGTTCCCAGAGAGATAGGCAGACAACGATGTCATGTTTACTGGAGTCTTGAATCTGCCCTCGCTTGTCCTGATAGAAGGTAAACCGAGAGCGCCCGCTATAAACAGCTGATTGTGAGATTTTCGCTGACTCTTGAAATGTTTTCGCAGTCTTTTGCTGAATGATGCACGGGGCTTTTTCTGGATGACGCTGGAATTCCCAAAACAACAAGAACGTGCAGGCATCTTGGCGTTGGTCGAAGTCAGGGGCGTCCAGAGAAAAGGGTGTCCTCAGAACAGAAAAAAATCTGCCCAGCTTTTGATATTGTACAGAATCTGGAAAAGAAGATAAAGAATTTTTTGTGAATGAAACTTTCAAGATCTAAATTAACAATCTTTTACAACAAAAATAAAAAGCAGGGTGTTGAGAGGTGTAGTGCACGTATCCTTTGGGCATAGATACTATTCGATTTTGGACGTAATTATTCGTCATTTTATCCCAAATGTCACAGAGAGTTGCACACAAATGGTTTGAATAGGGAACAAAAACGCTTTTCTTCAACTGCTGTTTATTGGTACTTCACTCTTCACATACTTGTAGAATTCATATCGGGTTATTTAAAGGTGTCCACTTCAGCGTTGATTTGATTTCGTTTTCCAAGAATTATCTTGTTGCATTGTGAGAAAGTTCTTTGCTATGCATGGAGATGTCCACTTGAATGACACCACGACAAAAATTAAGGTAAGACATGACGTTCTAAGCATTTGTGAGTTGTAACTCTCTAAACCAAGTCATTCGGTGATTCTCATAAAGACGGTTTTGTTCATTCCACCACAGACAACTCAAAACTATGGCAGTTTCGTGGCTTCTGTTCCTCACTAACAGATCATTATGTCCAAAATCTAACTAACACAGTTCATGTGCAAAGAAAGTTTCGTGCTCGACACGAAACTATGAGCTTTTAAACAAAACTATTACTAGTAAGCACATTTGTTTTGTGCGGTATTTGTAACTGCTCTGTTCTCCAATCTATTTGATAATATCATAAGAAGAAGCGTTTCATTGCAGAGACAATAATATTCTCTTTTCATTTGGTATTCATTTCATGTCCATTCCACCAATGTTGATGCACTTCAATCTGTGACTGAATACATGTTTGAATTTTCCTGATTTCACACAATTTTGCTAAACCTGATTTTTTAAGGTCAATTTTGGGTGACCTTTATCTCGAGAGTCTCGTAACATAAATTGAAATATTAGTGTGTCAGATGGTGCAGAATTTATTCAACTTAAAATTGGTCTGCTGCATGAGAGAGGTAGTGCAAGCCTATAACACGATGATTAGGTGAATACATTTTCAAGTTTCTTTTGGGCGCCACTGTATAACATTGTGTGGGATGTGATGCAGACTGGATCCAGCACGTCCTAACACAGAGTCCAGACTTTGAAGAGACGCGAAGGAAATAACGAGATCCGTAATGCTCTAAATAGAAAAATTAATTCTCCATTATTGGTCTCAACAAAATTCTCGAAATTTTAAAGTCAACTGATCTTGAAAGTAAAATTTGAATTGTATTATTTCAAGGATGTAAAGAATTGTTGGGGCAGCTCCCATGATCGAGCGGTATCGTGGATCTTAACTTGAAAGCAATGAAAAAGAATTCTCTTCCGTCATGTGCTTTCATCTCCACTTCATAACGTTGTTTACGCTAAAGATCCATTGGTTGTCCTAAAATCGAAAAGAACTGGCTTTGCCGCCATCCAGGCGAAATTCAAAATTAACTTCCTACCGAAACTGAAAATTTTCTACTCAGTATACCTCCGAAATCGGAATGTGGCTGCTTGAAAGGAAGGGGCTCTACGAGGTAAGAAAAATGGTCACATACGTAAGACTCAGTTGCACTGCAGGTTTAAGAACCAGCAGTTGACTACACCAGAGATCTAGGAGGGGAACGCAAGGAATAAGAAAGAAAGATATATATATATATTGCTGCTTTTAATACATTCTTTATGTATTATAGATACTTCAACAATTCCGACCAGGGGCGAAGGCTGACTTGTTTGACAGGGTAATCAAAGTGAAATGGGACCAGATAGGGCCTGGAGATATCACACTCACACAAGTCATAAGAATCTTACTGGCACTGGAGGCGGCAACTCTGAGTTGTGAATGAAAACAAATCCTGAATTCATGTTGTATGCTTGTTCAACCGCTAAAATAATCGGGAAAGTATTTCATTAAATATTTATTCTAACTAACCTTAAATTTAACTTTAGATTTAAACACACGAACACCAAATAAAGAAGCACAGATGTCAGCACTACAATGGCATGTTATACCAGACAGCCGAAACACTTTGGTAGAGCACGCCAATTATTAATTTTTTATTTCACATTTAGCTGTTTTTTGTCTAGCTTTTCGCGGCCAGGAGCGGCTGTCATAATCGAGGTCACGATCTGATTATAGGACGTTAAAAAGTCGAGGAAAAAAACAAGCACTAGCAGTGTAGTAGCAGGAGTCAAAGGATTATTAGGAGTTAGTCCCCCTCACATCTGTGAGGTAGACTCGACCAGTGTAATAGTTCGCTTAGATAATCAGCGTGTCTGGGTGCTTATAACTGTGGCCCGAAAGGGGTAAACAGGGTATATGCGACAATGAAACAGTTCTGACTACTATGCACATGTTCCCTTCAAATCTATTGGTTGACTCTTCCAGCCTCACTTTAAGCTTACTTAATCAAAGCTTGTGACTGCTTATGGAGTGGCCCGATAGGCGCGAACAGGCTATTTCTGTGGCAATGAAACGGTTTTGAAGGTTAGGCATAGTCTATTTTTCATTGGTGATTATGAACGTCTTTTTACATTTAATTTATGAGGTTTACGTCTATGGGTGAATTTGACTGCGACAATGTTTCAAAATTAGGAAGGGAAGCAGTGATTATTTGATTATATAGACGCTTCGCCTCTGATTCCGACTGTATCAATTTGAAGCTTTTGTACTCCATCGTTGATCCCAATAAAGTTCCCGAATGTATAAGGTCAACTGGTCATTACAGTTAGTAAAATGTAAATTGTGTTATTTCAAAAATGTAAACTGCTTCTTTCAAATCATATTTTTCCATGTATGTATAGATACTAGAACAATTCCCACTTTTAAAAAGTTTTTAAAAAACCATGCTGGGAATTTCGTGGAAACCATCCACTTGAGTCCAGTGCCTTGATAATTTTTACGACCTTTTTGCAGATGAAAGGACCGTATAATTAAGTCTTACCAAACGCATTAATAAAACTTACTAATCTTAGGACTTGGATAATCTTAGGACTTGGATAAATAAGGGACATTGATAAAAGTAAAATTGTTGGAGGTGTCCAGTTTTTATAAACAAAGATTCAATTTTGGCCTCAAATGTGCACCCCACCGTAACCACCTGGTCTATGAAATTGTTCGCTTTTGATTGTTTGTTTTGTTTTGTTTTGTTTGTAGTTTGTTTGTTTGCTTGGGCAGTTTTTTGTTGTTGTTTTCTCTCTCTCTCTCTCTCTCTCTCTCTCTCTCTCTCTCTCTCTCTCTCTCTTTCTCTCTCTCTCTGTTTTGGGTTTGTTTGTTTGTTTGTTTGTTTGTTTGTTTATTTGTTTGTTTGTTTGTTTGCTTGTTTGTTTGTTTGTTGCTGGTTTTTTGTGGGGGAGGTGTATTTTCTACAAGCCCGAAACCGTTACTCTGCCTCACAGAAAGCCTCCGTGAACGCACCATGTGAGCTAACAGACTGTCTGTTCTAATACATGTAGAGTTGAAATACGGAAGCCGAGAAAGGGGCCCGATAGCTTCTTAGATTCACAATTGAAAATGAAGCTTTCAAATGGTCAAAATGTGGCAAACCCTTGTCTTCCAAAAGTGCAACAGCAGAACCCACAAGTCATTGCAACAGGTAAAGGAAATAAGAAATGTATCACGACGTGGTAGAATCAGGCGCTTGTCAATTTTGGGGCATGTGGTGTAATTGTTATCATCTTAATGATCTTTTGTCTTTCTTTTAATGAAAAACTTTCCTCAAATTTTGAATAGAAATAAATATATATTGAGATTGAAAGATGTTGAGGTCTGCAGGTTGCAATGGGGAAATGAGCCAGAAAATGGCCGTCACAAGTTAGGTGACTTCCAAAGCTTTAGAGTCCTTGGAAACTCAATATTCACATATTTTTATTCTGTGCCTTTAATCAACGTTTTTCAGTAAAACCCACACACAAGTGTTTTTTTAACATGGTCATAAAAAATTGTTGCATAAAAAAAATTCTACAAAAAAATACCATTTGTAACGCCGGTTTCTTCAATGTCATTATTTTGACGTTCGCCTCATTTCACCACACTTTCTCACAAATATTCTCTTCAGATGTGTTGGCCATTACCAAACTTTGACAGACGGACTACCACTGTAGTAATCATTCTTTCTTATTATTACAATTAGGATTGTACTATAGTACGGTCCAAAATTCGTGGTACAACTTATTGACAAATATTTCCTAAACTATCAAACACAGACTCTTCAGCATTTGCACAATGACTGCATCAATTTGTCTTAACAGATCAATATTTTTATAAATGCATGTCAGCTGTAATCAAAAAAATTCTTTAAATAAGTAGGCCTACAAATAAAAAAATCAAAGTGGGTGGTTTCAACAAATTTTAAAAGGTTTACAGCTTGGGAAATATCGCGTTTAAAAGCAAGTCCTTTTTTGTTGTTGTTATATATTTGTGACATTGTGTTTATTGGACGCATATTTTTAGAACCTTTAGTGATTGAAAAGTGTTCACTATAAAATTAACATCATTTCTTGTAACAAGTTCACCCAATAAAGAGTGTCATTGGTGAGCTATGACGTAGCCTGCGTATGTAAAAATGTGTGTGAGAAGCGGAAAGTGGTGTGAACAATTCTATTTTCTGTGTGACGGTGATTTACAGTATTTATATATAGATTTATTTTTTTTAAAGTTGTTTTTTTGTTGTTGTTTCTTTTTTTTTTTGGCGGGGGGGGGGGGTATATGGTCTTAATTGTTGTGGAAAAATATGATTTCGTATTGAAAAACTGGCTGTGCAAAGTGTGGATGACACTGATTCCCTGGTTAAAGACATTTGAGGATAAGTTGCGCCACGAATTTTTGACAGCAGTATAATTCTATTTCTCTGTTTTTTCCGACTACTGTTCTGTCTGTTCTTGTCATTCACAGTATAGGAACGCCAACTTTTAAATATCATTTTAAACAAAGCAGTAAATGAAAAGACACAAACGAAAAGATTTTTAAAAACCTATAAGTGATAAGAGAGAGAAAGAGAGAGAGAGAGAGAGAGAGAGAGAGAGAGAGAGAGAGAGAGAGAGAGAGCGGGGAGACCTGAAAACAAAGATGAGATAAGGTTACACGTGTTGGCTGGAAAAAATGATGTCAGACTTCATTACGAAAGTGAACAAAATTTTATGAAATTGCTTACCTGAAAAGTAGAGGTCAAAACCACGTGCTGAAGTCTGTTCGATTGATGTACTTTAATTCACTGCGTTTCCGTCTGCAGCGGCAGCTGATGAAACTGTAAACTACACAAATGGTCTGTACCGAAGTTACACTTGTTCTGGGTAGTCACGGTGTCCCAAAGATCAGGGTTCACAGACAAAAAAACTATAACACTCCACGTTGACTTCAATGAGAACGTCACAATAACGCAAAAAAAATGTCACGAGGAGAAAAATCTCAACTTACAACTGGAAGTTTTATAGCACAAGCCAAAATACAGATCACATTAAATTAACTCCAATTGTATACAAAGACGGTGATGGAGAGCAAGGAGACTGTGATGTCCGTGTTCAAATCCACACTTCACTGGCGGTGTTGATCGATGGTTATAACCGTGCAGACGTTTGAAGACTGAGGAAAGTTATGACAGTGTCGCGCCAAAAATGGTCCCTTTATATGCTTGGGAGGCGGAGCTTCCTGAGATACTTGTTGCATGACGTCATGGGCCAAGCTCGGAGAGGCGGGCGCATTCTCTGTTACTCTGATTGGCCGACCAGCTCAGGGCAATACCATTATGCTCTTGCGGAAAGGCGTGGTTAATTTGACGGCACACCTTGAGGTTGTTGGGGTAGTGGCTAGCTCTCTTACTGTTGATTAGCTGACTGTCGTAAGGAAACAGTAGAATTGCTCCAAGTCAACGAGGTATCTTATTAGCCAATCAGGAGTGGTTGCGTCAATGTAGGAATAATGTTTTCAAGAATGTGCGCAAACGTGCTTGTGTATGAATGTTTAAGCGCGCACGCGTATGCGTGTGTGTGTGTGTGTGTGTGTGTGTGTGTGTTTGTGTGTGTGTGTGTGTGTGTGTGTGTGTGTGTGTGTGTGTGTGAAAACTGGGGAGAGGGGTGGGAGGGATATTGTGCTCAGAAGAATAAAGTACGGACTTTCGTGTTTGAAAGCATCTCATTTAATACGTCCCGGGTTCGAATCTAAAAAGCCACGTAACCTTTTTCATTCTGTTACGATAAACTTTCTTTTTGGGGTCTCTTGTTGTTGCCTGGAAGTTAAAGTGTTCGCTTCTTATTCAAAGGTCGCGGCTCGAATCGGGTAACGACGGAATTTTTTTTTCTCTAAAATTGTCTCCTTTCACCTCCTTTCGAGCTCTCTAGCAATGTTCTGCCATCTGCTTTTGTCTCCACTTTCTGCCCCCACCCCCTCACCTTCTTTACCCCTACCTCTGGGCTCCTGACTTTTTCTGCAGTCTTTCTACTGCTTCTCCTTGCCTCAGTCTTACTGCTGTCTTTCAGCAAAACCCCCGATCTTCTAGTAGGACAGATCTACACCTAGCCTTCTCGGACAAGGGCGAAAAATCTCGAAGGTCCTGTGTGCAAGTTGCGCACGTTAAAGATATCTTGGTGGTCTAAAATCGATAAGAGAAGGCTTCGTTCGCCACCTGGGAAAAATTAAAAATTAAAAATTCCTACCAACTGAAAATGTTTGGTGTGTCCCGCGCGCTCATATGACCGTATGCAGTTGCGAGCGCAGTAAAACACTTACGAAAAACCCCCTAAAAAAACAACTTTCTTTCTTTCTTCTTAATGTAACGACATTTTGGGATGGGGATGGGCGGTTGGATTTGGGGGGGGGGGGGGGGTCTGACATGTCAGATATTTAATTAATTTAATATGAGATTTTAAAATAATTTTTAAAAGTTAAATAACGTAGCAAGTTCATTCCCACGGGCAATTCGGATTAAAAATATGCGACGAAATTATCGTGTAAATTTAACATCCCTTCTTTCATTCACACGAAAAAGCCCTTTTTCTTGTTTCTCATCAATAGTCTTATATCAACACTCTAGCAATATAATAGTTTTAGTCATGTAACCAGTCTGCTTTGTTTGTTTTCAAGTGGTAAAATATTTTAGACATCAAAAGGACGTAATCAGACTCGTGGGCGCCGCTGACGTAACCAAGAAAATTAAATTCAGAGGAAAGAAATCGGCGCGTTAGGTTTCGCCGCAAATGACGCAACATAGGACTACTTGTCGAAGTCTGAAAATCGTTTCGCGGCAAATTGTATTCGAAAACAAGTTGTTTACACAGAAGATAGAAGATCGATTACTTTGTGAACGTCTCTGAAACAAAATTATTTTGTAAACGCGCCTATTCGCAACGTACTAAATTAAATCAAGTCGTAATCGAGTTCAATTTGCGTCGAAACGATCATTCTTATTTTCCAAAGGTACAAGCTGTGACGTAATTGCCACGAAACGTCGACCTCCCAAAGATTTCCGCTCCTCCTCTCCTTCACTAAACACAACAAAATCATCGCCGTTGGATGCCCCAGGCGACGGTTGTGAAAATAACTATTGATATCTAAACGATATAGCGGTCGTTATAAAGTAAACTGTGAATTTTGTGTTTTTCAAGCGGAACTGTCGGTGTGTTTGAAGTATGGAAGAACAATGCAGAGCCGTTGCCCTTTTTGCTACCACGTGTGTGGATAGTGTTAGTGACGTCATGTTCTCACGTGAATTGAGAGTACACGTGTGGGAAACTAGTAAAAAAAACCCAGTAGTTTTTTAAAAGAATTTTAATGCTGAACTAAAGTTTCAGGAGCAGTCATCCTTAACTGATACCCCCCCCCCCCCCTAATCTTTACCCCCTCTCTTCAATTTTTTTTTTTTTTCGGGGGGGTCAAATAGCAACTATCGCTATTCTTCAATAACTGTTAGGCAAAGAACTGGAGAAGTCAAAAATATACACGCAACTACGCAATGTATTCACCGGTTACGCGGCTTGCGTGTCCAAGATATAGCGTTGCACAAAGGTTCTTGCTCACCACGACAAAACGAGGTTACCTTTCAGAGTTTCAGACGTCATTTTGTCCACGGGGAAGCCAAGATGGATAATAAAAATTAGTGGATATCCAGCGATTTTTACTAACACAGCTTTATTCGGGATCTTTTTGTCGGACGAGTTGAATTGTCAGTATTGACAGGGGAATAACAATCGCGGAAATGAATAGCCTATATTTCCAAATATAACCCTCTCTTGGAAGAGGGGGGGGTGTCTGGACCTGATTTAAAGTAAAGGGAAAAGTAATACATAGGTAGAGCACTATATTTTCGAAAGTTGCAAAACGGTAATGTCACCCTTTATTGCTTTTACAGAGAAAATTGTGCACTCATTTTTTTAAAAAAAAATTTATATGCCCATTGCAAAAAGAAAAATCTACATCTAGTGCGTACCAGTTTCAAAGTAGTGATGGAACTACGCCTTCTTTTTTCAAGCGTGACTTTGCTAGCTCAAATTAAATCTGAAATAAACAGAAATTGTGAGTGACATTGATGGAAAGCTATAAACATTAAGATAAGATAAGATAAAATAAGATAAGATAAGATAATAAGATTATCACTTTTATATCTTTCTTTCTTTGTTTTCAGAGGTACATATCTGCCGCTGCGTGATCTGACAATTTGCTTGGAAAGGGGGTGTAACGTGTCGTTTATAATGCTTTTTATCTTTTTTATACTTGTGGTGTTATATATTTCACCAATTCTAGTAAAATCGCATCCAGAGATTTTTGTCAAATTTTTCTTCATTTGTCACCCTATTATTCCCAGCCCAATAGCAAATACAAAAAAATAGCACGCTTTCATTCATAGAATTTTTATAAATAAAAGGGACATAATCTTATTATCAATACGGAAACTTCTTAAATTCCTTATACGTTTACTTTTTATCTTTGTATCAATGCACTAAAGTATGTAAGAATTTAGAAATATAAGTCTAATTCCAGCTTCTCAGTACACAACTAGAGTTTATTCAGTAAAAAGGTGATTGTAAATATGTACAGGTAGGCTGTAAAAACAATCAATATTATGTGTTCGTTGTCACAACTAGGCATGCCTAAAAATGAAGAGCTTATGAGCAAAACTACGAATGCAATGACAGACACATCAAGGTACTAAACGATTTGGGACCATTAAATATAAGGCTGATTCCAGCTTCCCAGATGACAAAGAGTCTTGCATAGAGTTCGTTCAGGGGGATCAAGGACTGGTGACAGGTCTCATTGCCTTAGCGTCTCAAACAGCTTCTCCCAATCCAGTCAACCGTACCTACCCGTGGTGGTCCCTATTCTCACTGACACAGCTCTGGCGAATGACGAGTTGTTGGCGCAAACAAAACATCCCCCTCCCCCAATTCCCGTTTCCTAGAGTGGTAAAACAACCGGATGTGAGCAGGTGTGGCCCCATAATATGCAGGAGGCAGAACCCACCGATGTATGGGAGACGCTATGCTCCTCACTAACACACCACTACTCTCCCTTGAGTGGGTGTCTAATCAGCCTAACACCTCTACTTTTCATTATCAACACACCCTCTGTGGCTGAGAAGATACCAGCCAGTTTGAGAGTGTCTGGGTGCTGGGGATGGACCAATCGAAATGTCTTACTTGCCATCTGACCGTGGACCTTTTAGTAAAAGCACAGCGACCAAGGACGTTACGATCCAATGGCTTTCCCACTTTGCTGAAACATCATGCAAGAGTTGAAAACTATAGCCAGTAGCCATTGGTGGCGGTGAAAGGGCAACTTAAACCCTACCGGAACTACACGGTCACAGGGCATTTAGGTCTTTCCAGTTTTATGAAAACTCCTTGTACCCTCCTATCCTTAACATGAGTGGCCTCTTCTCAGGGTGTACAGGCAGTCCACAGACACACCAGTCCACAACAAGAGTTCATTCAGTAAAACGTTGCTTGTAAATTGAACACGTAATTTCTAAAAGAAAAATATATGTAGGTTGTTACAGCTAGACGTTTTCAAAATTGAATAGATTATAAGCAAACCCGAGTGCAACAACAGTGATATCAACCTATCAAAGTATTTAGGATGATAGAATAAAAGGTTGATCCCACCTTCTCAGAACCCAATAGGCTTAGATATAGTTTAGTCAGCACAAAGCAATTTGCAAAGATACACACGTAAGTTCTAATACCATGTACATGTGTTTACAACAAAAAAGTGATTTATAATAACACTTTTAAAGTAAACCAAACCAAACCCATTTTGTTATTTTAGAGATTAGGATTAAAGGGAATGAGACTGCTTCCAGTTGTTGTAATCACTAATAGGGTTTGAACATAGTTTAATATGGACCAATGTGTTGGTAAATTGAACACTAAAGATGTAAAACACTATGAAAGTTGGTTGTTTTTACTATGCATAAACAAAAAATGTACTATTTTCAACAACAGGTTAAAAGAGTAACGACCGAACCATTAATTAGTTATTTAAGAGATTAAGATAAAAAGGAATGACACTGTTTCCAGTTTTTGGTTTTTTTCAGACAACTAATATGGTTTGAACAGTTTAACATGTACCAATGTGTTGGTAAAATTAAACAATAGCGATTTAAAA
>NW_004798133.1:257456-259090 GCF_000002075.1 Aplysia californica | reverse complement strand
ACTAAATAGAAAAATTTATTCTCCATCATTGGTCTCAACAAAATTCTTTAAATTTTAAGGACAACTGATCTTGAAAGTAAAATTTGAATTGTATTATTAATATATATAATGCTGCTTTTAATACATTCTTCATGTATTAAAGATACTTCAACAATTCCAACTGCACCAATTTGAAGCTTTTGTACTCCATCTTTGATCCCAATAAAGTTCCCGAATGTATAAGGTCAACTGGTCTTTACAGTTAGTAAAATGTAAATTGTGTTATTTCAGAAATGGAAATTGCTTCTTTCAAATCATATTTCTATGTAAGTATAGATACTTAAACAATTCCCACTTTTAAAAAGTAAAAAAAACCCATGCTGGGAATTAACGTGGAAACCATCCACTTGAACCCAGTGCCTTGACAATTTTTACGACCTTTTTGCTGATGCGAGGACCGTAAAATTAATTCCTATCAAAAGCATTAATAAAATTTGCTAATCTCTGGATTTGGATACTCTTAGGACTTGGATAAATAAGGGACATTGATAAAAGTAACATTTGTTGGAGGTGTCCAGTTTTTATAAACAAAGATTCAATTTTGGCCTCAAATGTGCACCCCACCGTAACCACCTGGTCTATGAAATTGTTCGCTTTTGATTGTTTGTTTTGTTTTTTTGGGGAGTTTTTTGTTGTTGTTTTCTCTCTTTCTCTCTCTCTCTTTCTCTCTCTCTATTTCTCTCTCTCTCTCTCTCTCTCTCTCTCTCTCTCTCTCTCTCTCTCTCTCTCCCTCTCTTTGTCATCTTAATGATCTTTTGTCTTTCTTTTAATGAAAAACTTTCCTCAAATTTTGAATAGAAATAAATATATATTGAGATTGAAGGAGGTTAAGGTCTGCAGGTTTCAATGAGGAAATGAGCCAGAAAATGTCTGTCACAAGTTATGTGACTTCTAAAGCTGTAGAGTCCTTGGAAACTCTAAATTCACATTTTTGTGTGCCTTTAATCAGCGTTTTACAGTAAAACCCACACACAAATTTGTTTTTAACATAGTCATAAAAAGTGTTGCACAAAAAAAAAATTCTACTAAAAAATACCACTTGGTCTGAAAATGCCGGTTTCTTCAATGTCATTATTTTGACGTTCGCCTCATTTCACCACGCTTTCTCACAGATATCCTCTTCAGATGCGTTATCAATCACCAAACTTTGACTGTTGTAATCATTCTTAGTTATCATTACAATTAGGATTGTACTATAGTGCGGTCAAAAACTAGTGGTGCAACTTGTTGACAAATATTTCCTAAACTATCAAACACACCACAGACTCTTCAGCATTTGCACCATGACTTGTATCAATTTAACTTAACACATCAATAATTCTATAAATTAATGCATGTCAGCTGTATTCAATAAAATTCTTTAAATAAGTAGGCCTACTAATAAAAAATCAAAGTGGGTGGTCTCTTTAGATTTTAAAAGGTTTAGAGCTTGGGAAATATCGCGTTTAAAAGCATGTCCTTCATTTTTTAAAACTATATTTGTGGCATTGTGCTTATGGAACGCAAGTTTTTAGAACCTTTAGTGATTGAAAAGTGTTCACTATAAAATGAGTCTAATTTCTTGTAACAAGTTCTGCTAATAAAGAGTGTCATTC
>NW_004798133.1:247524-254856 GCF_000002075.1 Aplysia californica | reverse complement strand
CTCTCTCTCTCTCTCTTAGTTTCTTCAGTCTCGTCGTCAGCCTTGCACATACCAGAAAATAGTATCATAATAACGCGACAAATATGTATTTGTGAATAGGCTGTGCCACAGTTGTTTAAAAACTAGTACGGTGGAACTCTTAGTTTATATAATAGTATTATTCAAAATAAAAAAAAAGAGCGCTCACTGTATGTCCTATGATTATATTTAAGGCTCCTAACGATCTTGTCGTGACGTTTAGTCGTGATGTAGTCGTGTATGTCCCATAATTTGGCTCCGTCCTATTATAGTAGGTTCGGGTGGTTCGAGTCTCGATTTGGTCCAACGCTGTGTCTTTGGGAAAGGCACTTTACACAAATGTCCTGTTTGGCTCGGGTTTTTTCGGAGATGGACGTTACGCTCGGAGGTCCCGCCTCTTAAATAACCTAATAGTGTTGATAAGGGCGTTAAACCTATACCATTTTTACATACGGTTGGTGGGAAATGGAGGGGAGCAATGAGTGTGGTCTGGGGGGAGGGGTGGGGTGGTGAAGAATTCCCTGGAGCGAAGGGGAGGGGAGGGTCTAAAAGTAAACAGAATATTTGAGCTATAATCATAGCGATGTGTAACTTTTATTCAACTCATTCATACTCAAACTATGACCCAGCAGACAGCTGTACAAAGAACAGGCGGCCGGGGACTAGGGTAGTAGGTCTACCTCCCCCCAAGCACTGCCATACATAATGAGGCTCCTCAGGCGCGAGACACACAGGGAATAACCTACCAAAATGTGATGACGTCAATGTAGGCTGTTGTGCAAATTGTCACCATTAGACCACATCTGCTTTGATCAGGGACTCGGAAAATATGGCTTTAGATGCAAATCACATTCGCGTCCCAGCCCGAATGTGAAAATAACGTGAAATTGTTTATAATGTTTATGATAATGTTATGGGGAAAACAATAATAGTTACTAGTTTTTAGCACTACATCTAACGCTTTTGAGACTTTTCTACACAGTTTGAAACTGATATATGGTTCAGAGTAAGTATTGGGTTGTTGTTTTTTTCAGTAGTTTTCTCAATTCTGTTTTATTTTTAGTGTAACTCCAAGAGTCATTATTTCTGGACAATTCTGAGAATATTTGTGTGGTATCGTGATGAAATCAGGCTCTCGTCAAAATAACGAAACGGAGAAATCAAATTTTTCCAGACGTTGGGAAATTTTCACCGAAATTCTTAATTTCTCTTTTGGAGCATAGTACCTTTTAAGTCCACTTAAAAACTCATCTCTGTGCGGATCTAACTACATAAACGTAGGTCAAAGGCATGTAAAAAGAAAATTTGCAGTCACCAAGGACACTCAAGCTTTGAAAGTCGCCAAACTTTGGTGGCCATTTTCTCGCTAACTTTACCTCTGATACCAGGCAACCCCACCTCCTTAAATTGCAAATATCATGACTTTTACTTACGATTGATAAGTATTTTTTACACCAAAGGGAAGGCGGAAAATTAACAAATAGTCAATTGGTACAGGGTTAATACCCCTATCAACACAAATAGGTTATTAAACAGGCCATCTCCGAAAGAACCGAGCCAAACAAGAAATTTGTGTAAAATGCCTTTCCCAAAGACACAGCGTTGGAGCGAACTGAGACTCGAACCCCCAAACCCATTATAATAGGCTACAGATGCCATCCGCAAATGAACAGACTATATGAACATGAACAAGATTATACTTATAACCCTAGGGTCACATACCTAATGATTGACGAGCACGTAATTTCACCGTGCTGTGACATATTTTTGTTTGTGCAACAGCAGCTGTGGTTACTGCTTTGACTTTCAGGTTCTGTATATTAATGAACGTAATATAATATAAAGTACAAGTACATAATATCACGTTTTTGCGCGTTTGGTGTGCGTTTGGCTGTTTCGGTGTATTTTGCCCTGTGTTCTTGATGGTGCTTCTTTTTATTTACTTTAACAGTTCAGATGATAATTATCTTGCCATTCCCTTCGTCAGCACTCTTGTGCAGACGGTTTATTTTACATTAATGGCACATCATTATACACCCCGAGCGTTTATGATCACACTATTCACGGTCGCTCTGACAAAATATTACGTGTATTATTTTAGGAAAATGAACAGTGAGTTCGGATAAGTTATGAGTTCATAATAGAAACATAAAGAACCAAACAGCCTGCTGGTATGAATCATGCCCTCACCATTCGTTTCGTTAGGTGCACACGTCATATGCGACACCTCGTGATAGTTTGTTTGTTTGTTTGAGTAGAGACAAGGACATCGGCATAATGATGGTCATTCCCCACGGAAAAGTAAGACAAACAAATAAGATAAAATAATATAAGATAAGATAAGATAAGATAAGATAAGATAAGATAAGATAAGATAAGATAAGATAAGATACATATTTGCTGTCCAGATCCTGGAACATTGATTTGGTGGCTCACCACGTACACACATACACATGCACACAAACGTGCTCACACACGCAGGCTTACAGTCACATGTAAAATATAAATAGAAGCAATAGAGGGAAATTAAAGAAGTAGGACCTACCACTGGCGCCTTCCAAGCACGCGCCCTAGTGTTTATTATGGAAGATCTTATATCGCAGAGATATTCTTATGTTGAATGATAGGGAGAACACTCTCTAGATATTCCCAACTTGATGTCACTTTTGCACCTCAAGATTCGATTGACAACAACAAAAAAACGATTACGAGTCCGGCAGCCTAACCGTTAAGCTACCGACTAACAACAATTAACATCATAAGAAGAGACAGACAATGTCAGACAAAGAGATCCGTCAAAATCGCGTCTGAATGTGTCCACCAAAATGACAAAACAACTCGCGACCAAAAAACACGGGTCGTTTGGTACGCCGCATGCAGCAGTTAACCAGGCCGTGGGATGACTCATAAGCCATAATAATATGTAATTTTTTATTTTTTTTATTAATTAATTTTTTTAAATTTTTTTTTTTTGGGGGGGGTATATTATACATAATGATATTAATGATATTATTTAGTAATAAGTACCTCAAAATTAGCAAAGTCTACGAGCAAACCACTTAGTTAAAATGCATAACATTAGTGATTTTACTTTTTTTTTTAAATAACCAGAAGAAAAAAACAGCACAAACCAACTTGCTTCTTATTCGCTACTTGCGCTCATACACCTCTTGACTATGTATGGCCGATAACATAATTTGTGTTGAATGACACAGTATCGTCAGATTTACTCTCGCACGCCGGAGACGAACAGTCAAACCGACTTGCCTCCTCCCGACACAAAATCAGGTCGTTCTGCTTCAGCGGACACGGGAGTTATTGCGACCTGACATACGATTTCCGACCCGACTGACGATTGGCAGCCCAACTGATACCTAGTGCCCACCTGGGGGGGGGGGGGGGGGGGGGGGGAATCGGTTGTCTAATACAAACCGATCGTCCGACTCGCGGCCTTGAAAAACAAACGATGGTCACTTTTCGCCCTCAATCTGGTTTGCCCCGATTACCAAACCGAACCGAACTGAACGGATTGTGCCAACGAGTACTGGGTATAAAGTGCTGCATGCGGCATTCCAACCGATCCTTTCGTTGAGAATATTCAACGACCTAGCTGACCAGTCATGTCTAACGAAGTGATATCGCTTTGGCGGATCGTATAACTCTGGGATGAAAAGTTGAGAACTACAGTACAAGGTTTCATGCTAATCGTCTGTCGTTATTATTGCCTTACTGATTTTACTGATGTTTGCTTTCAAGACTTTTTTTTTCTTTTATTTTTGGAAGCGCTAACGTATTTCAGGATACTGTTTTAAAGTGTATTCAAATATCAACTCGTTGTCTATTCCACGCAAATTCTTGATACAGACTAAAAGAATTGTTTGCCCCATGCCTTATCTTCCCCTGTTATTGTATTATGCTCGAATGTAAAAACAAACAAAAAAGAAGGGGGGAGGGTGTTTTTGGCTGCAGGAGAAAGGATGCGCACATTTCTTTAATTTCCTTAAACACCTGCAAAACTGATGCTGGTAACTTCAGAGTTACTTTAGCAATTAAATCATGTACGTTGTGTAGTGTTTGTATTCATCGTCTCTATCAAACACCTGCCACTTGTCATCACAGTATTTCCGTAAAACACCCTCCCGATCGTAAAACAGTTTCTTATATACACATTATTGAATACGCAGAGTATATTTCTATCACATTAGTTGATGTTCACTTAGCCACATGGAGGCAGCTTGCAGTCAATAAATGGTGAGATTATATTGGACAGCGAATTAGGTGGCACAAGTTCGAATCCCTTTTTCCTATTTTAGTACACTTTTTAAGGCACTTGCAGCACAATTAGGTAGTTACCGAAGAGTGGAGTGTTACTAGGGAGTAACATACAATGTTAAAATAAAGATTAGTATACTCTAGATGTTTGATAGGAAATGAGGAGCAAACCACACCAGAGGACCCGACAACCACCCACTCAGTTCTAGGGGGGGATGTTTTTGGATTCTAGAGTGTTTAGAGAATACGTTAAAACATTTAGCAAAAAGAAAACACGACATCCTCTTCCTGACCACACCCTATATTCTCACTGGTTAGGGAAAAGATGAAAAGCAATGAACTTAATATAAATATTTAACAAAAATCACCTTTTTGACATTGTCGGGTCTTCGTTGTGAGAAGTTGTCCTCTCGGTCCCAAAGGCCCCTTGCCATTCAATAAGCTTAGGAAGGAAAGTTTAGTACTGCAGTAATGGCACGGGGACAATAGGTAGGCATGTTCCAACAGACCAGTTCTGTACCGTGCAAGGCTGCCCTTGCTAGTAAATTCTCGTGAGCCTTCGAATGGAATGAACACGATAACATAAACTACCATTACAGCGGTTACTTAATGTATAATCGAACAACATGGAATAATGTGCGGTAGCTGAAGCTTTTAGAAGTTTGCCACAAAATGTGTTTGTGCCGAGACGTGTACGTCTCGGTTTGAGCTCTTTTGATCAGACAAGGAATACTAAAAGGGGGAATAATATAGATAAAAAAGACATTATGACTGTTCCTTGTTTTATTTTAGTAAAAGTTTTACCACAAATGGGTTTTATAAGTGCCTATGATTAGTGGGGTTACAAGAGAGTACCAAACACTTAAAAGAACAAACATAGCACTAAGATTAATACGCACGTCATCTCCTACATCCGAACATCATCATCGCCAACATAAATAATCATCCTCATGCTCACCATCACAATTACCATTACCGTCACCATCGCCAACATCATCATCATCATCATCATCATCATCATCATCATCACCACCATCATCATTACCGACTCAACAATTCCCCTTTCATATAACAATCTGCGCCATTCCTTTCTTTTTACGTAACCAACAAAAACGGGCACCAAAATCACGGGGGGAAAAACACTTAAAAGAAGAAAGAGAGATAGGGACGATAGATGTTTGATGGAACACAACAAGGTGTGTTGTATTTCGATCCAGTTCAAGAACATCTTTAGAGACTAGGGGGTTGGGACTAGAATGGGCGACAAAAGCTAAAAGGAAAAAAAAGCAAATACTAACAAAAGCAAATAAACAGATCTTGTTTTTTGTTTGTTTAGGAAAGCGTTTTTACGGCGCTCGCAACTGCATAAGGCCATATGAGCGCGCGGGACACATTCAACATTTTCAGTTGGTTATTAATTTTGAATTTTACCCGGGTGGCGGCCGAAGCCTACTCTTATCGATTTTGGACCCCCAAGGGATCTTTAACCTGCGCAACTTGCGCCCGATATCTCCGAGATTTCTCACCGTTATCTCAAAAGGCTAAGTGTAAATTTTTCCTACAAGAAGATCGGGGATGTGGCTGAAGGACATCAGTAAGGCGGAACCAAGGAGTAGCAGTAGAAAGGCTGCAGAGTCAGGAGCCCAGACGAGGTGGCAAAGGAGATGAATTTGTGGGGGCAGAAAGTGGAGACGAAAGCAGATACAGAACATTGTTAGAGAGCAGGAGAGGAAATGAAAGGATAACATTTGAGATGAGAAAATTATCCGTCGCTGTCTAGATTTGAATACGCGACCTATTGAATGAGACGCAAACACAGCAACCCCTCTACCACGAGAGCCCTCATAAACAGATTTAGACATTTTAATATTCATTTCTTCTTTTTTGTTTCTTCTTGACGTGCACATACCATTGCATTTCTTTTATTTACTCGTATTCTCGTAGCCAATGAAAAGTAAAAGTTTAAGGCATGTGCAACACAATAAGGTCATGAAAACGTGTCGAAGATTAGAGGTGTACAAGAAAATAACAACAAAAAGGGAGGAGGGAGAGATAGGACGACGGATGTTTCATGAGAAAAAAGGAGCAAACCACACTAGACCACTCGCCAAGCGCCCACACAAAATCGTTTAAAGATACTAATAATAATAAATAGCATTAATTTTGTATAGCGCTTATCTCCGCTCGACAGCAAGCTCTATGCGCTTTAAATTATAATACCCTAGTAGACCATAGAATAATCAGAAACATCCTCAGCTTCCAGGGAAACATTCGACGTAAGCAGCTGATTAAGAGCTCAAACGCTAACAAACTGACACTGACAAGATCTTTCACTGTCTATAGCTAGGTACCCGTCCCAACTGGGTAAAGTAATAATAATAATAGATAGCATTTGTATAGCACATATCCCCGCTCAGCAGCAGACTCTATGCGCTTTACACTATGTTAGTGAGGAAAATTCGTGTAAAGTGCCCTTCCCAAGGACAAAACGTCAGGCCCAAGACTTGATTCGAACCCACAACGTTACGGTTGCGAGTCTGAGAGCCTAATACGGGGTGCCCACTCAAAAACAAATGTTGGGTTTTTTTCAGCAATCCAGCCGTAGTGGGCACCCTGTATGGCCACTAGGCCATTGACGCCACAAATTAGGGCAACTAAAATATAGACACTGGGTGACAAAGAAGGATCATCATTAGCTCAGTTTTTACCAGACTGGAGTACGTGGTGGAGGGCTGTGCTTTGAGTCCCCAAAATGAAATTATTTGTAAGGCTTCTTGGCTACAGGGTCGGTCCTATAGGAGGTGGATATTAAATGCGGAGATCCTGCCTCATACACTTTGTATTTGAAGATGAAAGGGGTGGAAGGCACATGCAATTGCTCGTTAACAATTAGAGGCTATTATCAAGATTTTTAATAACAACAACAACAACAACAACAACAACAACAACAGCAACAACATCACCAACAACATTAACAATAACAGCAATACATATATAGAGTAAAGCGTCTCTCTCTCTTTCTCTCTCTATCACATACACACA
>NW_004798133.1:244984-246296 GCF_000002075.1 Aplysia californica | reverse complement strand
GTAGTAGTAGTAGTAGTAGTAGTAGTAGTAGTAGTAGTAGTAACCGTTGTTGTTTTTGTTGTTGTTGTTGTTGTTGTTGTCGTTGTAGAAGGAGGATGAGGAGGTGAAAAAAATGAGGATATGGTGTGGGTTTAACGCCCCTATCTCCCTCCGATAAAGTCCATCTCCGAAGGGACCGAGCCAAAAGGGAAATTCGTGTAAAGTGCTTTTCCCAGAGACATACGTCGGACCGAGCTGAGGCTCGAACTCCCAACCCTTGGAATCTCACGATTACGGCCACGGTAGTCTAACCACTAGGCTACCGACGCCACCGTCTCGTAGTTGGAGGAGGAGGAGTAGGAGGAAAGGACCTTATTAGGTTTAATGTCCCCTGCGACGATGTAGGTTTAAATAAAAGGCGGTACCTCCCTATTGAACGTCCATCTCCAAAAGGGCAGAGCCAAATAGGAAATTCGTTTAAAGTACCTTTCCGAAGGACACAAGTATGCTCATTATGGACGTCATCGCTTTAACTTATCAAAGCTGATATTGATTTTTTTTTTTTTAATCATTGTTATTACTATAACGCTAACTTAGAATTACAAAGTTCTATCTAACATTTTTGAGACGTTTCGAGTAACTAAGATCATGAAGTCAGAACCCAAAGGTTCTATTTGTTCCATCAAAATCGTAAGATTATTCGGAATCGTTATGATATTAAGATATGCAGAGAATCGCGTTAAAAATCTTGGCTTGTTGTGAAACTCAAAAATTTTAACTTAAAATTTTTCAAAACTAGGCTCTGAACCGATAGGACTTTGCAATTCTATGGCAACGATATTTAGTATTGTTACTATTATCATTATCATCATTAGTATTATACGGTATTGTACAAATTACCCTAATCAGGTATGTTCAGTAGCGAGCTTAGGCGTTAAATGGAATCTGTATTGAATTTATCAGTCGGAAAATAGAGGAGGATGCCACACACAACACGGGGAAATGTCGAATTAGTCATTAGAGCCATGAATAATGGACGGGAACGCCCTTCCCAGGGCGGATTGTACTGCACGGTGAGCGCAATAAATAATTAATACGTGAGAGCCTTCCAGTCATCAGTCTTGTGTCGCCTGCACACTGGAGCGATGCCACCGAATGATATGCAATGGAGACAGGCAGACATGTAAAGTTGCTCGGAGCAGCTGTGGTAAAGATGAATCCTACTGATACGTTTTTAGCAGAAAACATAAGCGCGTGTTTAATTTTTGGTTTGTTTGTTGTTGTTTTTTTTTGGTTGAGGGGAGGGGGGGGTTGTTTTGGGGTTGTTTATGGG
>NW_004798133.1:243020-244729 GCF_000002075.1 Aplysia californica | reverse complement strand
GGGGTAGAAGAAGTAACACATGACTGATACAATCCTCTAGGGGTCGCTGAGCATCTCTCAAAGTAATATCTAGTTGACTTCCCAAGCACTTCTTAATTTTTCCTTTCACGAAAGGACGAGTTCAACAGTTATTCTTTTCTTAATCAATTTGACAAGCGTGAAGTAATTTGTCAATTTCTGACTAGACCCCATCCTGCAGATCCGACTCATCGAATTTCTACACACTCAACATAAAAACGAGAGCACCGGTTCGTCAAGTACTGATGTCCTTGAGTTTTTTTTTAACCAGTTCAGCTAGCAACTTTCTTCAAGAACTGGACCCTGGTAGCTCTTACAAAAAAAAACACCTTAAATTTAGTTTTAGTAAGAGTTATACGGCACTTGCAACACAATAAGGTCATATAAGCGCCGAAGATTAGAGGTGTTACAAGAAAGTGACAAACACAAAAAAGGAGGGGAAGGAGAGATTAGGACGATAGCTGTTTGATAGGAAAGATGGAGCAAACCACACCAGAGCACCCGCCAACCATCTGGTAGCTCTGACACATTTGGTTCAAGGACGTAACCAACATCCGTATGGCAAAAGCTCCGATCTAACAAGAACAAACACTTTTTTTTCTGTATTTCGTATATATAGGTCATAAAAATAATAATATCCTACGTCATACTTCAACCTTGACCCCTGCCAATGGAGTGTTGAGTGCTCTAATTTCAGAGAAACTTGACACCAAATGTCATGGTAGTTCGTGCGTAAAAAATACGAGAGGATGCCACCCAGCGCATAAACTAACTTGCTTGTCTTGATTCGCGTGTATACTTTTACGTTTCGCTCAAAGAATGTGGAGAGAGGCAGACTCATCAAACCAGTATCGATTAGAAACACCACGAATGCTATGCGGTCTCCCCTCTCTGTATGCCTCTCTGTGTGTCCTATCATCGACTGACTGCTTGTCCATTTCTCTGTTCGTCTTCTCACGTCGTGTTATAAATCATTCACTGCAGAATTTTTACTACATGTAGGGGAGGATAAATCTTTCAAGAACGATCGTGTGATAATAGTACACTGGGACCATCCTGCAACTATTTTTTAACCCAAGGACAATTCTTGCGTTTTCTTTAACATTGTAATTCTTCAATACCACTGTTATTTGGTAACTGCCATGCTTCTAAAGATTCAGATACTACATTGTGAAACAAATTGTACGTGTGTCTTAAAAGGAATGTAATATTTGAAAGCAAATTGTCTTTCGTGTGATTTCAGTTTCGGCAAAGCATTTTTTAATTTTCAAAACTTGTTTTCAACTCTTTTATTTTTTGGTGGGGGTTGGTTTTTTCCTTCTTTTTTTTAAAACATTCTCTTAGATATCTTTACGCCCCATCGACAAAATTAAGATAATTTAAGAGTCAATAAAAAAAATCCTCCCTCACTGACGAATTGAACATGGGTCGCCTGCTTACAACAGCAGAGTGCTTAACGGCTACACCAAAGACGCTGGCGCATTTATTTTGTGGGAGTCTACCTGGGATAAACAAGGGTAAATAATACACTTTATTGATCCTCAACTAAAAGATTTTAACAGAATGCTTTCGTCGTCAGCTATATGATATTATGTGTGCATATAATACCATTCCACATCCCCCATCCCACATACACTCATCTCCCTCTCCCTCTCCTTCTCTCTCTCCCACTCTCTCACTCTCTCTCTCTC
>NW_004798133.1:240652-241748 GCF_000002075.1 Aplysia californica | reverse complement strand
TGTGTGTGTGTGTGTGGTTGTTTTGTTTTTTAATGGGGGTTTTCTACGGCCCATCGACATCATTTTGATCATTTAGGACAGTGCTTGTAAACCTGGGACGGTATCGCCCACTAATGGGCGAGTTGGTAACTTTGGTGGGCGGTGGGGATGATCCCATCCCATCAGAAAGACCGAGATGTTTTTGTAGAACTCCTCCCCACTCGGGAATCGGACTTGCGTCTCTTGTGTTCCACAGGATTCCAGGTAGTGACAGATTAACGTTTCTTACGTCAAACTTAGAAATAAATACTACTGCTTAACCCTATCCCTACGTCGTGTTTTACTATCGTATCCATACGTCGTGGGGAACTCTGTGCCACCACTTTCCAAAGAGGAAATTTACTCGTTAATCCGATCCGTACGCTTTGCATAGCAGCCTGCCAAAATGATTTTTTTAAAAAGAAATACTGAAAGTATCAAAGAGATCTTCGTACTAGAAGTATTCTAAAATGTGAAGAATACAGCCCCGGAGGGTACAAAATTAACCCAGGACGTACGGATGAGGTTTATGTAAGAAGGAGTCTTGCACTGAGGAGTCGTTCTGTAGGTGGACGATTTTGAAATGTTAGCCTCTTAAAGGTGGCAAAAGTGGGCGCTGGCTACAAAAAAGATTGACAAGCACTGAACTAGGAGGTTGGGTTTGTTTGACATTGCTTGTCTTGGCCAAACCCCTACTCCATAAATGCTAGAGTAACCTCGTGACAATAAGTTGAAAACTTTAGACTAATTGTGTGAAATCTGTCTTAGTGTAAGTTTTTAGTTTGTATCATGTCTTGCATAGAGGATCCTTTCACTAGATCTTTCGAGATACGTGTAGGAGGCTTTCCATTCGACTGATTTGAATTAAGATTTATAAAACCTCACATTTTCTAGTTAATGTATCTTGTTATTTCTTTAGAAGTACCCAAACCACAGACTTTCGAGGTCATAAACATCAAACCATTTGAAACACAGAAGGTAATAAGAATAATAATGATAATAAAAATAATAATAAAATAAAAAAAAGAAGAAGAAGAAGAAGAAGAAGAAGAAGAAGAAGAAGAAGAAGAAGAAGAAG
>NW_004798133.1:230124-239903 GCF_000002075.1 Aplysia californica | reverse complement strand
AATAATAATATATGGCGTACCATAACATGCACCACAGTGTGCTCAATGCATTTTATAACTAGCCTACAACTAGATCTACTTGTATCATTATCCCAGCAGACCCATGAACACTCGGAAACATTCTCGGCTTCCCGGGGAGCATGCACAGTGCAATATGCGGATTGCTCGCGCTAAAACGCTAACAAACTGATACGATCCTTCACTGTCTATAGTCTAGTACCCATTCACACATTTGTAAAGTGAGGGAAATTCGTGTAAAATGTCTTTTCCAACGACACAACGTCGGGCCCTTGACGGGATTCGAACCCACAACCTTACGATTGCGAGTTCGAGAGATATGCGTGTATAGGCCTAGTTAAATATTTCAATTTTTCTGTGAATTTAGTGTGAACCTGGCGGTACACCTACTGAGTCTATAGTTTTTATTCGTTATGTTCGTCAAATGATCAATATTCAATTTGCTGAACATGACAACAAACAAATTTTATTTTAGTCCTGCATGTCTGAACAAGCTTAACCGGCTCGAAAAGTCATGACACCAAAAAGCGGTACCTCTTTGCTTGGTCTCTCTCTCTCTCTCTCTCTCTCTCTCTCTCTCTCTCTCTCTCTCTCTCTCTCTCTACCATTCAGACCCCCTCAAAGTTATTCATTCTGCTCCTAGCGTGTGGCTACCATTTGCATATTATATGTGATAATAAAGAACTGGGTGGACAAGGCCTCTGGGCGGAAACAGAGATTATAATCTGGGCTTGACGTATGTCTTCTGCACAGCTTCATCTCTGAATACAGGAGGGGAAAGTGAGTTGCCTTGACCACGAGGGGGATGGACGGTGGAGGGAGGGGAGCGTTGTTTTGCTGGAAGGGGTGGGGTTTGGGGAGGGGGGAGTAGAGGGGATGGTTGGGGTGAAAGAAAGGGGGGTAGAGGGGATTTGGCGGGTGTGGATTGGAAGGCGTTTGCTTCGAGTTTCTGTATTGTTTTTGTATGTCACGTGTGTGAGTGGACGGGAGAAGTAAATTTCATTTTCGACCTGCATGTCTGAGCAAGCCAAAAGTGATAATAATTTATAAAATGGTCCGTCTGTCATCTCTTGGCTTCCCTCTCTGTTCACTTATCTAACTATCTATCTGTCCATCCATCAATCCATCCGTCCATCCATCCATCTATCCATCTATCCATCTATCTATCTATCTACTTTATCCATCTCTCTCTTTCTCTCTCTCTCTCTCTCTCTCTCTCTCTCTCTCTCTCTCTCTCTCTCTCTCATCCACTTACTTGTGACCTTTGGTAAGTACTAACAGATACTAAAAAGCTCACACAAAAAAGCCAGTTCTTGATAATCGTTTTCTTACTTGTAGATATTATACATTTATACACAGCCTACTCGAGACATGACTAGAGAGCAAGAAAAGAGTGAATAACTGGTTAGATGGTGGGCTTCTGATCCTGCTTGCCAAGACCAACCTGAACTGAGAGGGATACACCCCATCCCATCAGAAAGACCGAGATGTTTGGTAGAACTCCTTCCCACTCGGGAATCGGACTTGCGTCTCTTGCGTTCAACAACAAAGCGCCTAACCGATACATCTCATGCGCGGGTCGCTGAGACTCAGAGTGTTGGGTTTAACGCTCCGATCATGTGCAACACTATTAGATTATCTAAGAGGCGGAACCTCTAAATTTAACGTCATCTCCGACAGGACTGTGTAAATTTTAATAAGTTGAGAGACTTTAAAACTCCACAAAACGACCCTAGATCTAGATAAAAAAACGCCGAGTCTGGGATTCGAACCAGGGCCTTCCGCTACGCCGTCCAGCATGATACCAATTTCGCTAACGGAGCATCCTGTAGGTTTGGGTACTATGAAACACATAGAGAGATAAATTATCTCCAAAAGTTAATGGGTCAAATTGCGTAAAATTAACCAAACGACCAGATTGTGTAAAAGGCCCATAGTGAAGGCATATAACCAAACAAATGTCTTCTCAAAGAGGAGTTCTCAGCAATACATGTATTTCGTATTGCTGTTTCAGCACCTCTAAAGTTATATATATTATGGTTATTCCATTTTGGAGGGCGATCACACAGTGGCGTATGTAATAGCATACTTCCTGTGGGGTTACCCGACTGAAGAGAAGAAAAGAAATTGCGTATAATATATTATTTTTTATCGTCCCTTTCGAGTTGGCCTACTATAGAAAACTGCATCACCCCTCAACGCTTTACGGCAACAGAGGATGAAAAAGTAAAAGAAAAAGAAAAAGTAAAAGAAATAGTAAAAGTAGGTATCGCCCCTTTCAACACTGTAAGGTTCCCAACTGGAAAAACGATTCGGGAAAAGCTACAGCTGAACGGTAATGGAATACAAATGGGGGGGGGGGGGGGATGGAATGGACCCGTACACACCATCATATGTCTTTCTCGTTATGAAGTGATGTCGGGAATCAGCAAGATCTATCGAGTAAAACTTAGAGATTGGGAAAAGAACGGGGGAAACGATTGACAGGCCGAACAAAAAGGATAGAAAAAAAGAAACACTGACAAAATATTAGAAAGAAAAAAGAAACCTGTCATGGAGAAAACAGAAAGTGCGAAAGAAAGAATCATTAAGAAATAATAATTTTTTTTAAAGAAAGACGATAAAAATAAAAGTAGCAAAAAAGAAAAGAAATTAAAGAATATCTTAAAATAGGGATTTCTTCACTCACAAAGTAAACAATGTTTTTGCTACACTCAAACATTCCATATGTCTAGAATAGGGTCAAAATTTATTTTCATATCCAAAGGAAGAGGGAGAGAGAGAAGGGGGGTGGTGAAAGAGAAAGAGAGAGAGAGAGAGAGACAGAGAGAGACAGAGAGAGAGAGAGAGAGAGAGAGAGAGAGAGAGAGAGAGAGAGAGAGAGAGAGGCGGGGGGGAGGGGTGATATGTAGTCTTTATTAATAGATTTTAGAAAGGATTTTGACTATTAATACAGGTGTTTTAGTCCCCATCGGCAGACTTTAGATCATTTAGGTGAGGGTTTTTGACACTGCCTATATCGGGGCCAGCTCAGGCTGAATGTGATACAACATTCCAGCAGAAAGACCGAGTCACTCGATAAAAATTTCTCCCCACTCAGGAATCGAACTTGGGTCTCCTGCTTTTGACTGCAAAATGCCTAGCTGCTACACCACAGACGCCGTTTGGAAAGCTCTTTTGAGTATTTCATTTAGATTTTTCAAAGAAGCAGTGTATCTATCACATCATGTGTGTTTGTGTGTGCTCTAAAGTTTTCACAATATTTATTACAACATCGAAAAACGAACCAATTCTTAGTTTGCTAAACATGCAGGATTCGTTTCTAATATTATCAAATAATATTAATAATAGATAGCCTCTGTATAGCGCAAATCTCAGCTCAACGGCAAGCTCTATGTGCTTCACAATCTAAACTATTACCCCAGCAGACCTGAGAGCATTCTGAAACAACCTCAACTTCCTGGAAAGCATACAGTGCAAGCAGCTATTTATAGGCGCTAAAACACTAAAATACTGTCTTGGTTGAAGAAAGGGAGTCTTCTAGCTCAGTAATATAACTATGAAGCATCTCTCTCTCTCTCTCTCTCTCTCTCTCTCTCTCTCTCTCTCTCTCTCTCTCTCTCTCTCTCTCTCACTCACTCACTCTCTCTCTCTCTCTATTTTCTCTCTCCATCTCTCTCTCCACTTCTCTCTATAACCCCCACACACACACACACACACACACACACACACACACACACACAAATACACATCACACACAAATACACAAACGCACGCGCGCACACACACACAAACACAAACTTACAGTCACATACTCAAATGGTCATATATACACAACTGATACTGTAAACAAGAGCACCAATACTCTTGCTAACTATGACTTACATGAACATGTACGTAAGCTCAAACACTCAAATAAACTAAGACGTGCAATATAACACAAACACCATTATAGTCGTCCATAAAAAACGGAAACAATTGTCTTTAAACTGTCACAATGATATTTCCAAACACAAATAGATCTAATTTAATCAAACAAGCACAGGTACAATTAAACGAACAAAAGCGAAACATGTAAAACGTTACTGTTCATCGCCACCAATACGAACAACAATGTATACGTGTTCTTCTTACCTTCAGTGAACAAAGCATGTGGAAGCAGTACAGAAAAAATCCAATGTTCGTTTGATTACTTTGAATTGTGGTCCAGAGCTCTGCTTCATTAATTTGAAACGCACACCGATCGTTTACTCATTCGCAACCGTTGAACGAAAAAAGAAGGGATCAATCAGAAGAAGGCGATCCTAGAGTACACAAGAGTAGGATGAGCTGTTACACGCACATTCCTCAAATGATACAAAAACTACAGGTAGGCTTGACAATCATAGAAACTCCTACCCCAATGTGTGAGTGGGTTTTGTCTACCTCCTACGCTTTCGTTGGCAGAACATCCTTGTGTGATCCTTGATGAATGTTCATTATTCACGCTCACTAACAACACAAAAAGGAGCTCCTTACTATACAAGATCTCGTACCTCTCCAATTCTTTGGTTTGTTGTCCCTCGTTTTCTAATAGACATCTACTCCACACGACAAGTCCGCATGGATGCACAAGCCCGTGTGGTAGATGTGTACGCACGTGCGTGTGTGAGTCGTTAAAGGAGAGTGCGGGTGTGAGGGAGTGAGTGTGCGACAGTGGGTTACGTACTCGTCCCACACACGCGGTGCACGCTCTAGCCTATAGATCTTATCTTGGTCTAGTGTAACCCAGAAGTGCTCTCGCCGATTGGAACACAGCAAGTGGGCTGTATTGTTTTGGTTTTGTTCTTGTACTGTTTGATATCTGTAACTCTTTGTCGTCTTGTGTATTCAGCTGCAGAGAAGAGCAAGCGGGAGCTAGTCAGACGAACGCGCCAGCATTGGACGTAGAGAGTTGAGTTTCTTAACTCATATAGGTTCTTGTACCTTTGTCCATGTACTTCTTTCCCCTCTTCCCATAAGCGCAGGCTCACTTATCTACCCACCTAGCCACGCCCATCCCACATTATCTCTATCTACCTCTCTCTCTTTCTCTCTCTCTCTCTCTCTCTCTCTCTCTCTCTCTCTCTCTCTCTCTCTCTCTATCTATCTATCTATCTATCTCTATCTCTCTCTCTCTATCTCTCACCTCCAGAAACGCACGCACACACACCCACACACACACCGACACACAAACACAAACAAACAAACAAACATACATATACACGCTCGCGCGCACACACATACGAGCGTGTGTGTCTCTCTCCATCTCTCTCCGTCTCTTTCTCTGTCTCTTTCTCTATCTATCTATTTACCTCTCATACAGAAATAAACACACACTCACACACACGCGCGCACACACACACACACACACACACACACACACACACACACACACACACACACACACACACATATCTCTCTTCTCTCTCTCTCTCTCTCTCTCTCTCTCTCTCTCTCTCTCTCTCTCTCTCTCTCTCGCTATCTATCTACCTATCTATCTATCTATCTATCTATCTATCTATCTATCTATCTATCTATCTATCTATCTATCTATCTATCTATCTATCTATCTATCCACTCACTCACCCTCTGTGCTCGCGAGTATGTGTCGGCGGAAAGGTAGTGCGAGTGAGTGTGCATGCGTAGGTGTTTGTGATTGAATTGTTGTCACCAATATTTTATATATCTTGTTCTGCTTCTCTGAAAAAAAGAGGTTAAGGGATTTTTATTGTTATTATATATTTGTTGTTTTGTTTGGGGGGGTTTTGGGGGAGGGAGTGCGAGTTCTTCTAAGTTTCATGTATTATTCTACCACAGGTGTCTGGCAGCCACAAATGAAACATGCAAGGTTAGTTGTACCATTTTTAGATAATATATATTCTCGTTGAACAGGTCTTTTCCCCATTTGTCTCAAAAGTAGCCTGCGCAGTGACGTTATTATCTATTTATTTTTGTGCATGCGTAGTTGTAGCAATCAACAGATAATGATTGTGTTTTAAAACCTGGTTGTGTATTTTTATAAACACCTCAGTAGTGACTAAAAAATCTATCAAATCCTTATTCTGATCTAAAAAACAAACAAACCTAGAAGACTCCTTATTTCTTTGTCATCCTAATCGTTTTAATAACTTGCTATGTTGGTCGTTACACTCGAAGATTTGGTTATAATCTGTTTATTTTTGTTTATCCGTAGGCCTATATATTTTACAAACTGGGAGTGCAATATTACTAACACCTCTGTGCTGACTTAACTTTACCTAAGCCTAGTTCTGATCTGAGAAGCCGGAAACAGCCTTATTACTTTCTACTACTAATTACTTTGGTTACTTGTTAAGTTGATCGATACACTCTGAGTTTCAGTTTTAATTGATTTAATTTTGTGTGTTCCTAGCTAACACATAGTTTTATTTTACAACAGGGTGTGTCATTTTACAACCACCTTTGTAATGTCTGAACTCTATCAAGCCAAGTTGTGATCCTAGTAGCTGGAAACAGCTTTATTTCTTTGTCACATTAGTAGTAGTAGTAGTAGTAGTAGTAGTAGTAGTAGTAGTAGTAGTAGTAGTAGTAGTAGTAGTAGTAGTAGTAGTAGTAGTAGTAGTAGTAGTAGTAGTAGTAGTAGTAGTAGTAGTAGTAGTAGTAGCAGTATTTATTATTAAAATTATTTTATTATTATTGTTATTATTATTATTATTTGTAACTTATTATGTTGGACGTAATGCTCTCAGTTTTGTTATAATCAATTCATTTTTTCTGTATGCCAAGTTGTAACAACAAACAGATAATAGTGCTTTACAATCAATGTGCTCAAACCTTATTTAACTTAAGTCAAGCGTAGTTGCGATCTGAGCAGCTGGTAATAGCCATATTTCTTTGTCATTCAAATGTCTATAGTAACTAGTTACATCGGTCGTCACTCTCTCGGTTTCGTCATTATCTATTCATTTTCGTTTCGTGTGTATGCCAAGTACAACCAACAATATAATTGTGGTTTTTTTATAATCTAGGTGTGCTTTTGTACAAGAACTTTTGTAGTAACGATAGTCTATCCAATTCTAGTGGTGATCTGAGAATCTGGAAACAACATTATGTCTTTGTTACTTTAATTTGTTTAATAGTTTGTTATGTCGATTGTTACACTATTTGTAATGTTAGTATACACACACGACTGTAAAACTGGAGAGACGAACACACACGACACCAAGCATTCTAATACTGAGCCCGGGTGTAGTGTCTGACTTTTTATGTTGATCCCCGAAGTGAGTAACATTAACCAAAAGCCCATGGCATACGGGGCGCTTACGTCCCGTGAGTAAAAAAGAGTAAGGTACAATACGGTGACTACCGTGACACTATTAGCTTTGGTTATAATTTCTGTCATGTTGGATGCTAAGGTGTAAGTTACTGTAACAACCTACAGATAATTGTGTTAACAACCAGCGTGTGCAACTTTACAGGTACCTTTGTCCTGATTTATTTAAATTAAGCATAGTTATGAACTATGAACTGAGCTGCTGTAAACAACAATATTTTATAAAATCATAATTTCTTAAGTAACTTGTCACATCGGTCGTTACACTATCAGTTTTAGTTATAATCTATTTATTTTTATGTATACTTGATTGTAACAAACAACATATAATTGTATTTCAAAACCTGAGTGTGCTCTTTAACAAAGACAATATACTCTTTTACAATAAGCACTTTTGTTGTGTCCAAACTCCATCCAACACTCGTTATGATAAGGGAAACTGAAAACAGCCTGATTTCTTTGTCACCTAGTTTCATTAGTTACTTGTAATGTCGGTCGTTTCCCTCTTTTTTAGGCATTCATTTTGGTGAATACCAAGTTGAAACAACCAACAGATAATTGTGTATTGCAGCCAGTGTGTGCATTTTTTACACACATCTTTGTACTAAACGGTTGGGAGTTTAGAGGTTCGAGCCTCAATTCGGTCTGACATTGTGTCCTCTGGAAAGGCACTTTACACGATTTCCCCTATTTGCTCAGCCCATTCGTAGATGGGCGTTAAACTTGGTGGTCCTGCCTCTTAAAGAACATTAAAGTGTTGTTACGGGCGTCAAACATATACCATTTCACCATTTTCACTGAAACCAACCTTAGTTTTGAGCTACGAGGCTGGAAATAGCCTTATTTCTTTGTCATCCTAGTTTTTCTTTTAACTTGCTCCGTCGGTCGTTACACTCGTTATAAGTTTTCTTTATAAGCCGTTCATCTGTGTGTGTGTGTGTGTGTGTGCCTAGTTGTAACAACCAACAGATAGTGAGTGGTTGGCGGGTGCTCTGGTGTGGTTTACGCCTTCTTTCCCATTAAACACATATCGTCCTACCTCCCCTTCTTTTATTGGGTGTTTGTTGCTCTCTTGTAACACCTGTAATCCCTTTCACTTGTATGACCTTCTTTTGTTGCAAGTGCCGTAAAACACTTACTAAAATAAACCAACAGATATTAGATAATTATGTTTTACAACCAGTGTCTGCAATTTTATAAGCACCTTTTTAATCACTAAACTATATTTAAACTTAGTTGTAATCTGAGAATATAGAATCAATTGTCTTTAATCCTTACTTTTATAACAGTTTGTTATGTCGTCGTTATATTCTCAGTTTTTGATAATAATCTATACATTTTTGGGTGGGCATAGTTGTAACAACCAACTACATGTGTTCCTAATTTCTTTCGTAATTTACTCTGTCGGTCGTTACACCATCGAGTTTCGTTACAATCTATATTTTTTTTGTTTTTATCCAGTTGAAACAAACAACAGATGTTTGTTTATTAAAACCTGGGTGTGCTCTTTTACAAACACTTTCGTTTTGAAAACTCTATCCAAGTCTTGTTGTGATTAGAAAAACTGGAAACAACTTTATTTCTTTGTCATCCTAATATTTTTAGTAACCCGTTACGTCGGTCTTTACACTCGTAGTTTTGGTTATAATCTGTTCATATTTGTGAATTTCTAGTTGTAACAAACAAGAGAACTTTTTTACAACCTATAAATGATGGAGTGCCACATGAGGGCATAAACAGCGTTGCAAAGGCTATGCTCTGTGTAGTCCTTTCATTTTCTCGTACTGGAGGTTTCACCACTATTTGTCTCAGTGATCTCTTGGTGGATTGCGATGGGAATTTACACATGGGTTTGAAATGCTACTAACCATATGGAATGTATGCATTGTTTACCCTGTCTATTGTTGCTTTAAAAACCTCACTGATTGAATGAACAGTTTAGAACAGATTACACTATCGAGGTCATTGTGTTAAAAAATTGAGACGATTTCACATGATCCCTCATAATTTCTCTACGCAGCATGCTTATTTTCTGTACTGCATGCTGACAGAATGACTGTTGTATTGCTATGCTTTTTGGCATAGCAATACAACAGTCATTCTGTCAGTGGTTTTGTTTTGTTTTGTTTTGTTTTTTCAATCAGAAAATGGCAAGAAACTATTGAGGCATGCAGCATAATAAAGTGAACGGACTAAGATACTCTTGTCAAAAATAAAGGTGAGTCTTATCAGGGGATGTAAGAACTGGTTGGAGAAGCACACGACAAAGGCAGACAATGGTATACCGTAGTTATCCCCCTGGACTCATTACATGGATAGTCTCATGGTATGCTTATAATGTTTGTAAACCTCTGCTCTTGTATTGTTCTGTGTGTAGTTCTGTTTGTGTTCGTGTGTGTGTGTGTGTGTGTGTGTGTGTGTGTGTGTG
>NW_004798133.1:228429-229702 GCF_000002075.1 Aplysia californica | reverse complement strand
ATCACCATGACGTTTGCTCGCGTGTGTGCGGAGGGGATGGGGGGAGGGGGGGGCTGTATATATTTATGTGTGCGTAATTGTATGTGTATGCGTGTGTGTATGAATGTATGTGTGTGTGTGTATGTGTGTATGTGTGTGTGTGGAGGAAATTTGTATTTAAAGACAACCCTTCAGAATATTAGACTGAACGGTGACTGTGTTACAGACAAGATAATCATTTACACCCACTTTACATTTACAATTATTCCAGATGATAAACACGGATTATGGGCGTTTGTGTTGTAGCTGTTAGGTTTTTCGCTGTCGCACGCAAAGACCCGAGTTCGATTCCTGGGTGCGAAGAAAAGTTTCATCGAGTAAATCTGTCTTTGTCCTAGGATATAGTAGGCCTATACCTCTCAGCTTGGGTGGCCCTGACAGACTGGGTTGAAAGCCCGCCTTCTAAATATTCTAAATACTGTCAATAGGAGCCTAAATGTACCTACATTTTGTTTAAACACGGATCTTTTTTTCGAAAACATTCTGTCTCTGTTTCTCCAGGAACTTTAGGCCTAAAGTCTGGAACCAGTTACCCCAGAATATCCGTGAAGCCAGTTTTTAGACTTGTATTGAAGAAAAAGCTGAAACACCACTTATTTAAACGAGATAAGATAAGATAATACTATATTATCACAGAGGGACATTTTTCTTGGCTGTACAAGAACGTAAAAACACATGCACGTATACTTAAAAAATTTAATGATATATTACTCGCATTAAAATTCAATAAGAGAAGAGAAGCAGCCAAAATGTACATGATCACATCAGATGCATCATTGAACCACATGCAGGAATCTAATTATAAGACCTTTAGAGTTATATAGATACATACTCAAAAGAGCTACACATCGATGCTTATTCTAACAATAGCATTAAGCCAGATGGCAAAAAAAGCTTCTTTTATATCTTTCAAACGCCTTGTCAAACTAAGGTTTAAGACCTAACTCTGGCCTTGGCCCAATTAATCTGACGAGCCTCTGCAAGGACTCTGTGCATAGAATATGTTTACATGTTGCTGTTACGATTAGCTTTTTTTTTTACAGGAAATGAAAAATGTCAGTTCTATTCAAAATTACTGATCAAAATAAGTTAGCGTTAAAGATAAACTATTGGAATACAAACCTTCATATTATTATTTAGTAGAGGTTTTACGGCACTCGCAAGTGCATAAGGTCATATGAGCGCCAAGGGGTGGGTGTCAACAGAGAAGTCTTTAACAGGGAATCAGACTTAC
>NW_004798133.1:220495-226603 GCF_000002075.1 Aplysia californica | reverse complement strand
ATTTTATTCAATAGGTCCAGGGTTCGAATCCGGATAGCGACAGAAAATTTAAAATGTTCTCCTTTCACTTCCTTTCCAGCTCTCTAACAATGATCTGTCGTCTGCTTTCGTCTTCACTTTCTGCCCCACCCCCTCACCCCCTTTGCCCTCTCCTCTGGGCTCCTGACTCTTTCTAAAGCCTTTCTATTGCTTCTCTTGGCTCTTTCTTACTGCTGTCTTTCAGCTACACCCCTGATCTTATGGTAGGTAAAATCTGCACCTAGACTTCTCGGACAAAGGCGAAAAATCTCGGAGGTCCCGAGTGCAAGTTGCGCACGTTAAAGATCCCTTGGTATTACAAAATTGGTAAGAGTAGGCTTCGGTTGCCACCTGTGCAAAATTTAAAAATGTCCTATCAACTGAAAATGTTTGGTATGTCCCGTGCACTCATATGACCTTAAGCAGTTGCGAGCGCCGTAAAACACTTACCCCAAAAGCCAAGCAGTATTCCTAACAGATGCCATGTCAATACTGCAGGCAATCACTTCCGGCAAACTACCAAGGCTACGAAAAGTAATTGAGGACACCCCATGCTGCAGTGGATTCCATCACACTGTGGTGTCTTAGGAAATGAGCAGGCAGACAGGATGGCCAAATTAGGAGCCAGACAACAGCATTAACTACACAGAAATAAAAACTATTATAAATACACTATTTAAAGCACCTCAGATACCAAGTGGCTACCATGAGCTGTCCCGCCAAGAGCAAGAGATTATCTTCAGACTAAGGACACAACATATAAGACAGAGACAACATAAGCACAAATGTTTTAAACTAGTACAATCACCAAAATGCCAGTGTGGAGAGGCGGACCAAACTGTTCAACACATCCTTCAGCACTGCAAGACACAAAGGGCCCTGAGACAGGAAACGTGGCCAACCCCACTGACGCTTCAAGAGAAGCTATACGGGCCGACAGATGAACTAAGCAGGACGGCCCAATTTATGACAGATACCAGACTTCAAGTATGATGCAATCGAGAAGAAGAAGACCTACCAAAAAAAATGTTTTCATTCTTAAGCTAAATAGATACACATCAATCCAATAATATTTAGCCATACTGGCCCATAAACATTCTTGGATGGGGGCATGATGTCTGAAGTCAAAGGCAGTGAAATGAAGCAAAACTTTTTGAATACTGTAAGTAGTAGAATATATGCAAAGTGTCAACCAATTCACGCAAAACATATATCAGGTACAGAACCATTCTGCAGAATGATTTTTGTCCATTATTCATGGAGACAATTAACAAGTCATCTACTAAACAAAGGATAGGTGGAAGAGGGAGCCAGTCAAGCAAGTGTTTTATTTGTCCCCCATCTCTAAATTCTTTCTTTATCTAAAGTCTGAAACACCCATCGTGGCAGATGATCGTGTGGTAGATCTATCTCGCCAGATACATGTATCCAACTTTTTTAGTTGACCAGCACATCTAACCATCTACAAAAACTAGTCACAACAGTTATTGCTGAACTCACTTTCAGGCCTTCATCAACTTTTGCGTGTCGTTCGACACTGGTGAAGCCATCCCAGTCAATTTCTGTCACAGGGTTTTTCTTCGACCTCATCATCACGCCCTGTTGGATTCCATAATAGCCCACAGGTTTATCTGCTCGCTGCCATCTTAGGTCCAGACTCCAGCGGATGTCATTGGAGAGGTTGTTTAAACTGACACAATAAAAAAGATAGTATTATTTTCAAGTGAGATTGAGGGATAACAACAGAGGTGCCATCTGGAAGTCAGCACATTTAATGATTTATGGTCACATTTTGCCATTGGAGAGGTTGTTTAAACTGACACAATAAATCCATGTGGATGGTTGTTTTCTATAGCTGAAAAAACTGTGGAACGTAGAAGTAGAACTATGAAAAAATTACTGAAGGTAGTTCAAAGACCAAGCTAAGTTTCTATCAATTCAGTAAGTGTTGGAATAAAAAAATAGAAACATAGAAAACACTATCGGCCGTTTACGATTTTCTCGTTCGTCATTTCAATGCAGTGTTTCAAGACATATTTCGTTTTCCATGATATAAAAATTGCTCTTCTGCCGGAAATAAACAAATCTTCTTTGGGCGCCTACAGTTGAGATTTTGCGAATTGCTTACAGAGTTACTTTTCCGTGGAAGTCAGACTTAGAAAGTGTATCTTTGTGATAGATATGTAGGTCTAGATCTAGAGATACTATGCCACCAAACGGCAGGTCTGATTATGATTGGCACCTGTGCTGTGGCTAAGTCTGTGATAGATTTTAATTTAGAGGCGGTGCTGTGGCCCTGTGGCTAAGAGACGAAGACAGTATAGGTGTATGGGTGTGTTAGTTAGATCTATTTAGATCTAAATGAGAATAAAATCACTATGCCACCCAAACGGTGAGCCATTGGACGAATGACACCTGTGGCTAAGAGAGAAAGGCAGAGTAGATTTAGATCTAGATCAGGTGTGGACTCTGAAAATAACGAGGGAGAGAAAAAACATGAAGTAAACGAAGAGGAAGAAGAAAACCAACCTGATTCTGATACGCTCAGTAGAAATCCACCAGCATTTATATACAATAATGTTGATCTAAGTCTTGACAATACTTGCTCTATTGAACAACTTATGACAAATGTGTGCAATCAGTGTAATGCTACAAAAACACAATAAATCGAAAAGAAGCAGACAGCATTTCTTAAGTGCAGCTTGAAGACGGTATTTTACAAATGGGTGGGCAAAGTCTCGATTCATATGGACTTCCAATTGCACGAAGAGATGCTGCAGAGAGAGTAGAGCAAGATTACCGCAGAGAAATCATCTACGATGTAGAATAACAAAGACAAATGGCATCGAGAAACCATGGACTGTTAACATCAGACCAGGAGTATGTATTTGACACTTTCATGACAGCTGTCCGGAACAAAGCAAAGGGAATGTTTTTTCTTGACGCCCCAGGCTGGTGCGGGAAAACATTCCTTCTAGAAACCATGCTGGCAACATTCGATCTGTAGAAAAAATTGCAACTGCAACAGCCAGCAGTGGATTGGTTGCAACACTCATTACAGGGGGTAGAACTGTACACCGTACCTTTAAAGTACCTTTAGATGTAGCTAGATGTGACACATCAGTGTGTTCTATCAAGAAGCAGACATCCTTAGCAAGGCTCATCAATGACTGCAGTGCCATAGTAATTGACGAAGCACCTATGCTGAACAAGGCTATCTTTGAAGCTCTGGACAGGACGTTTCAAGATATTAACTCCATACAGATTCAATGGGTGGCATTCCAGTTCACATATGTCGAGATTTTCGACAGATTTTGCCAATAGTCAGATCTGGCACAAGAGCCGACATTGTCAACGCATGCATCGAAAAGTCCTATTTGCGGCCAGATGTGAAAACACTTAACCTCACAACAAACATGCGTGTTCACTTACTAGGTGACTTTGAAGAAGCCCAATTCTCCAAATTATTACATGTATTGGACATTGGAAACGGAAGGAAATCAGTTGTTGTCGAACAAGACATAATCAGCGGTCTCGAACTTGGAAAATGTTCTACAATCAACCAAGTTTTTCCCGATTTCGAAGACGATTTGGGAAATTTGCAAAGCCTGTCAGAAAGGGCCATACCTTTAAATGAAACAGTCTCTAAAACTAATAACAAACTCATTGACGTGATGGCGTCTACACCCAAAGTCTATCAATCTATAAATAATGCACTCAACGAGGACGATGCAACCCACTATCTTGTGGAATTCCTGAACTCCATTGAACTGGCCAGCCTTCCGCCCCATGTTCTGAAATTAAAGACTGGTATGCCCGTAATGATCTTAACCCACCAAAATTAATTAATGGAACAAGATGTGTTGTAACACAAACGATGCCAAACGTCGTCAAGGTTGAATTTTTTTGGGACGGTACACGAATAAAAAAAAAAACAGGACTCCTCGAATTATACTTCAACTAACAGACAGTGGACATCTTTTATATTCCAACGAAAACAATTTTCCATCCGACCATGCTTTGCCCTTACATTTAATAAAGCTTAGGGACAGTCTCTTCGTACAGTTGGCCTAGATCTCACATGCACAGTATTTTCACATAGAATGTTGTATGTAGCCATGTTCCGAACTGGAGAACTGCTGTTCACATCTTGGCATCCAACAGTCAAACCAGTAATGTTGTATATCCAGAGGTTTTGGACGATATACATCAGTCTTAGGTGAGTTTCACTTTTGAAAATTTGTTGTTTTTTTATAAATATAGAATAGAACCATCCTGTTCTAATCAATTAACTGTTTAAATTACTGCAGTATTGACATATTTATTTATTGTCTAGAAAACATTATTTTCCCGTTCATAGAACGGGTACGCAGGCTAGCATAATATAATATAATATAATATAATATAATATAATATAATATAATATAATATAATATAATATAATATAATATAATGTAATATAATATAATATTATATAATACACTATACTATACTATACTATACTATACTATACTATACTATACTATACTATACTATACTATACTATACTATACTATACTATAATATAATATAGTGAGGTGCAAAAAACCCGCTTTTTATGTTGTTGTAATCGCCCAATGCTGAGTTAATAGTTGTGTGATATGAACTCATATCACACAACACTTGTCTCTAGCGTCTTGATGGGCATTTTTGATCATGGTATACACAACTCACGAGTCATCACTCACCTCTGGGACACACTTGCAACTTATTATGAGTGGTGAGTTTATGCTAACTCAGTCCTGGGCGTATGCCTATAACATTTGCGCCTCGAAATGTTGCATTCATATGGAGCTACATGCATGCCAAGGTTATCAAGGGAAAACAGAGAAAGAGCTGTCGGACGACTGGCGGCCGGTGAGTCGGTGAAATATGTGTCCCAGGTTTTTGGTGTCCACCCAAGCGCCATTTATCACCTTCGGAACCGAATACAAGCGACAGCGACCACAGCAGATCGACCAAGAAGCGGAAGACCAAGGGTGACAACTCCGGCCCATGATCGTGTCATCGTTCGTCAGCACCGCAGCGATCCGTTTCTGACAGCTGCAGAGACTGCCAGAACAGCCATGGGAACGACTGGACGCCAACTTATCCGCTGGGATGTGTCACGGAGGTTAGTGACTGCTGGTCTTCACTGCAGGCGTCCTTACCAGGGAGCTGTCCTAACACCAATGCATCGACAACAACGGCTACAGTGGGCGCAGGCGCATGTGAACTAGCAGAACGCACAGTGGATGAGAGTCCTCTTCAGTGATGAAAGCAGGTTCTGCGTCGATCCAGCAAATGGCCGTTTCCGTGTGTGGCGTAGAGACACGACTCGCTACGACGACAACAACATTCTGGAGCGTGACCCCTGGGGAGGCGAGATCTTGATGATATGGAGAGCCATGGCGTTGAATCATAGAGTGGGACCTGTCATCTTCCAGAACATTGATCTAGGACGTGGAAACGGCGCCACAGCTCAGTGCTATATTGTACAAGTCTTAGCACCCCATGTGGTACCCTTTCTACAGAGGCATCCTAACTTCCTGTATCAAAAAGACAACGCATGACCACATACCGCACGTACTACCTGAACTTCTTGGCGCAGAACAATGTCAATTTATTGGCACACCCACCTCGCTCACCTGACTTGAACCCTATTGAATTTTTGCGGGACGTGTTCCAAAGACAGCTTACCCAGATGCAGCCACGGCCTCGAACAGCAGCCCAGTTGACTGCAGCCATCATCCAGATCTTCAGTGGCATCCAAAATGGCCAGATGAACCGTTTGATTAACTCTATAAACAGAAGCTGCCTCGCTGTAATCGCTGCACGTGGAGGCCATAAGCGTTACTAAAACTGCTTTCCAAGGTCAAGGTCAACGTAAGCTCAGATTGATGTATTGGACCCTCAGTTCATGTCAGCTATATCACTCAAGAAGTGTGCAAAGTTCCAGTTAATAAACTCGACAAATAACTTGAAACCTATGTTTTGCATTTTGTCAATCATTTTGGTGTAATAAAAATTCGCGGTTTTTAGCACCTCAGTATAAAGTATAATATAATATAA
>NW_004798133.1:207350-219822 GCF_000002075.1 Aplysia californica | reverse complement strand
GCTGCCATCTTAGGTCCAGACTCCAGCGGATGTCATTGGAGAGGTTGTTTAAACTGACACAATAAAAAAGATAGTATTATTTACAAGTATGATATTTACAAGTATGATAGTGGGACAACAAAAGAGGCGCCATCTGACTGGAAGTCAGCACGTTTATGGTCACATTTAGCTAAGAATGGATTGGGAAAATAAGAACGCATAATAAGTAAAGGGTTAACGTGGCATACTGCAATTGAACACTTACTAAAAATTACTGTCAACAGTATAACAGCTTGGGTCAAAGAATATAAAGAACATTAAACTGATGAACGTTTAAGGAATTACTTATTATTATCAGAAGTCAGTAAGTTATACAATGTATTTGTATGAAATGATAAAAGAAATGTCGGCAACCGAAAGTCTGTTCTCTTTTTTTTTTTTTAAGGAAAGTTCTGTTCTATAACAGCAAATTTTTCTTTTGAAATATTATTTTACGAGGTAAATTATGTCAATGCACATTTTTTCCTTCGAAATTATAATATGTATATGTTTGTTTTTTAAAGATTCCTGATCGTACCTTCTGTGAGGTATGAGGTTGTTGATGAGCAACATTCCTCCATAGGGCACTTCACACAGCACCTTGTCCTTGGCCACAGTCACCTCTGTGGTTTAATATAAAGGATACAGATAACTATATAGTCCGGTCAAAACTTCGTGGCGCAACGTATTGTCAAATATCTCATCAACTGTTGAACATAAACTCTCCAACTTATGCACAGTGACTTGTATCAATTTGCCTTCAGTGATTAATTTTTTTGTAAACACCTGTTAGCTCAATTCTAGAAAATTCCTTAATAATGCTAGTAATAAATCCCAGTGGGTCTTTTCTACAGATTTTAAAAGGTTTACAGCTGGGACAATATCGCTTCTAAAAGCAAGTCGGTCCTTTTTTTTTTATCTAATTGCGAGACCATTTTTATTGAACGCATGGTTGGAGAACGCTTAGTGCGAAAAAGTGTTCACTATAGAATCAATTTCTTATAACTAGGTTTGCCACCTTGGTGAGCTGTGACGTAGGCCGTGTACGCAAAATGTATGTGAGAAGCAGGAAGTCTGAAGGAGATTTGTAGTATTTTATATACATTTACGAAGAAATGTTTTTTAATCTATCCTCAATTGACGTGGGAAAATAAGAATAAATTAAGACAAATTTATACAAACTGCTATGCAAAATAATTATGAATGACAATGATTCACTCGTTCAAGAGATATTTGAGGATAAGTTGCGTCCCGAATTAATTTTGACCGCACTATATATCATTTTGAGGAGAGAACGCTAGCTGCCTTTAACTGCATACAACGTTGACCACGCTTGCTCAAAGAACATCTTCAGCATTGGATAGCACGTGCAATATATACAAATTGCAAAAAATAGTTTCCAAAGAATGAGGATGGTGAAGACAAAAAAGAACGACGAACGATTAGTTCACATGTAACTTGAAAACTAAAATCTAAGGATTTAACAAGGCTTTCCGAAGAAAAATAATTGTCAAAATTAAAATATTTCGCATTGACGGAATGATGTCATTTATGCGGTGTTCACACATACAGGAGAACAGCCGACGAGCAATTCCCGATAAGGTAATGCCGAATTCGGGTTTAATCGTGACGAGCATCTGGCCATGACTGTTGACATTATTGTGTTGACGAGCAATCGGGGAGACGCTCGCCGAGCAAACCATCTTGCCCAATCTTGCCGACCCGTCGCCGAGTTAGTTGGCGTGCAATGTTGTAATAAAATATGCAAAATGTTTGTGCTCAATCCTTCAATATATCTCATGTGACACAGCCGATGGATGCGTACTTCATGTATGCATATAGTGCCATTGCAGTTGCGCTGGTGCTAGAAGAGGAGAAGAGGAGGAAGAAGAGGAGGAGGAAGACATGTTGGGTTAGACCATGGCTAATAAGAAGACCCACGTTTGGACAGTTTGAAAAGCTGATGGCTGAACTGCAAATTGAAGATGTAGCATCCTTCAGGAACTTCTTCGGAGTTTTTCCAAGAACTACAGGAGAAAACTGGTCCCACCATCCACAAGGCCAACACCTTATGGAGGCAGTCCCTGGAACCTGGCATCAAGCTGCCGTGTCACGGTGCATGCTCGTCGTGTCAACTTTTGCACGCCGTGCAAGAGTAACTCAGACTCTCAGTGCAAGATTTTTACACCGCGAGCAATAATTCAACCTGCAGAGTATGAAATTTAACTCGGCAACCATTCAGATCTCGTCGGCGTGTCACTGTCACTTGGCAACGTATGCAACTTTGTACGCTGAGCTATTTCTGACACTACCTGGGTCCTCCCAGTATTTCCAGAGCTCGACGACTCAATTTTCACTCGGAGAAAGTTTTAAACATGTTTGAAAATTTCGGCAAGCTTCCAAGTAATAGTTTCACACGGCGAGCATGAAACATTACTCTGGGAGGGAGGCCGATTGCTCGGCGAAATGTATCCAGAGTAGCCCCGACCTGCTGGACTTAAAATTTTTGTCTTATTCGGCTCCGTTACTCCTGTATGCATGAACACAGCATTATCATTGAAATCAAGCTGAAAAAAAGTATGTTGAATGGATATGATTTTTAAAAATTGGTAAATAAAACAAGGCATGTTGATAGATGATTAGCAAGTGTAACTTTCACCAAGAAAGTGCCCATGATATAAACGAGTCTATTGAAACATTTCTGTTGTGTGATTTGTTCATTCTTTCCCATCAAAACATCTATCGTCCGTATTGCTCCTTCTTTGTTGTGTTTGTAACTTCTCCAATCTTTGGCACTCATGATATGACCTCATCGTATTGCAAGAGCCGTAAAACAAAACAAAAAAATGAAACATATCCGATATTGAGTTTATGACGTCAACCAGAATGGTAAAATACTGCATGTACCCAGAGAGTCGTCGATGTCCTTTTCACTGAGCTCCAAATACCAGGTGTTGCCCCAGCAGCAGGTGTGTCTGGCTATCTTGCCCGTCAGGTGACCGCCAGACACCACCTACTGGTCAGACAAATGGAGTACATTATGTAAAACGAGAGAAAAATGAGGCATAAGAAATTTTTATTGACTTTGCTTCGAACAAAACTAAGACATTAGAGTGCAAATCTATTTAATCCCTTTGGACATTTGAACATGTTTACTATAGGGACAACTTCTGTGATCTATAGTTCTAAGGGGTATACGGATATAATGTACTAAGACAACAATTAATAAGCACTGAGGGCTAACTTACCAAAGAAAACAACTTGCTAACGATACAAGTCAGTTGGTTCTCGCCTATCTCTATTAGGGGCACGACAACACTAAACGTTCCCGTCGCCGTGGGGAAAATGCAAGACCCGCGGAGACTATAGAAGGGCAAAATTAGATGGATATTCAACGTCTACGAGACTACTTAAATACAGGTTAACATTTCTTTTTTTTTAACCCCGAAAAGTCCAAACCTCCATGCAGCCGTTGTTCTCATTAGCGTCCAACAGAGGGATCCAGGCAGTAGGCTGAAGGACACTGTACGAGTCGTTGTCTAGGTAGGCGCTGTCTGAAACACATATGTGGAACTTAAAGCAGGTTCCGAGAATCACAAGAACGGAATATTAGTACCTTCAAGTGGATGCTAAGCTGTTTTACTGGCACGGAAAATAAGGCGATAATAGTAATACCTCACCAGGAAATAGGTTTAAGTATATAAATGTCAATGTATAGGACACTAAATGTAAAAACAGACAAAAACCTGCCAGTCAATTGAAAACTACTTCTTTCAAAATTCTTTCATTATTTTATCGTATATGGCTGTTGCACACGTGGTTGACATGTCAAGAAAGTGGTGTTTGTCTCGTGTGAGTCGGACGTCCTGACATAATGGGACTTTGTATGATCCAGGCGTTTTCGATTCCATGTAGCCATGTTTTTTTGGGCTGTCCACTGGCTTAGCTGCTATTGGATTTCGTATTTTGTCGTGGCATTGTTAGAAAACAAACAGCAAAAGTAAATTGCACGAAAATAAGCAGCAAAAAAAAGAAAAAGTAACCGTGACAGTTTCACAGCAAGTGTATCCCTTCTAATCGAAGGCTTTTGTGACTCCATTCAATTCCCAATTCTATATTCTCTCCAGTCCACTCGTGGGCATACAATGTGGCAGCCTGTAAAGCACTCAAGGTCAGTAACCGCAAATTTCGTTCGAGAGAGACAAGCAGGTGGAACATTACAGCTGTGGAAAAGAAGAAAAAGTAACAGTGATAGGTTCACAGCAAGAAGAAATACCTTTCCCATTGTTGCACCATACGCGGTGGAGCTGACAATGAAGTCAATAGCAAGTACAATGTCATAACTCAGAGAAAGTATCGTTATTACATCAAATTAATGAAAATAATGCGTTTTACACGCAGTTAATGTTTCTGCCATGGATACATACAGAATGGAGGAGGGGCAGAAACCATGAGACTTGGGAGAAACTAGTGACGACATAACATAAACTGCTCTGCACTGAAGAATACTATTTTCCTATAGGAAAAAAAGCCCCACAACACGTCAAGCGTGAAAACTTTATTTCTTTTCTAAACATGGCCCTAAAACAGGGTGAAAACTTGGGAAAATATGATACTCCGTCTTTCATTCTCGCTAAGCTACTGAAGCAAAACTATTTTAACCCCACCAAATAGCCAGACATTTACTCACCCTGATGCCAAGGCACGGTGGTCTCCTCGTTTTGCGGTGTCTTGGTCCGGAGGTTCCACACCGGATGGCCTACGATCTCTGGACCAATCAGCTGCTCCAGCACATTCAACAAGCGCTCATTGGACCACAAGTCCCGGAAGCTCTGGGGACGGCGGGTATAAGTTTTGAAAGTGACTGCTTCAGGAGCACTCTCGAGCGATAAACTTTTACCAAAAGACTATCCGAGAACGACGAACAATTTTTCTTTGATGTAATTTTGTTTCGATACAAGCAATACCAACGGTATTAAAGCAAATGTTTGTATTGACAAAAAATGTGAGAACGAATGCATACAGTTTTGCATAGATCTAAAATCACTTCATAACCAAAGCATTCGATTTGCAATCTTTTTGAGCTGTGATCGCTGTGTTATGTTGTAGAATCAGCTCACATATTTGAAAATCAAAAGAATGTTTCTTAACACGGCGATCTTTCTCTATGCTACATTAAAAGTTGAAAACGCTTCCAATGAGAAAATGGGGTATTTATCTTATTCTTCACAGATGTCACTTTAAAAAGACAAAAAAACAAAAACTTTACTTCTTTAACAAATTTTTTTTTTGTGTTCTCAAAAAGTGTGTGAATACTGGCATCGATTCACTACAGTATCACCAATAAGAGGTTCGTCTTTCGAAGGATTTTAAAACAAAGGATTGAGAACAATTGGGTTATCGTTAGAAGATGCACCCATTGCATGTACGACGGAACAATTCATCATTTAGACATGTTTGAGGTAAAAGGATGAAGATTTGAACGACAGCCACACTGAAAAAGAAGTAGAGGACGCATACATAAGAGTGCTATTTCATTACAAGTGTTCTGTAAACTGAACGATGATACTCTGTCCAGAACGAAGATCCCATTTGAACCAGAGGTTCTGATAATGGCACTTTGGAATTGTTTGTTTGTTTGAGTAAATGGAAGCACGGCGACATAATAGCAGCCATTTATTCCAGCAAAAGGACTCATGGAAAGACGGGGAAATGGGAGGGGGAAAGAGGTTACCAATGGCACCCCTCAACCACCTGCAACAAGATCATGCGAGAGCTAGAATTCAGATAAAGACATCTGTGACAGCAACACTGAAAACAAAGTAAATGGTGCCATCCAGACTTGAATGTTCCCTTTGGGCCTATCTTTTAAAAAAAGGTAGATCCCGGATAATAAAACTCAGAAGTGTTACCAGTATTAGTGTGGTTCTTCGAGGTTTTTTTAATCCAACTGCATGTATCTTTAGGCTCATGCCCATCAGCCCAAAGTAGAAGTAGACTTTACAAGTTTTTGTTTGTTGTCTTAGTCTTTATTGATCTTTCACTAATGCAATCTTTAAAAGCAGTTCTTAACTGCAGTCTGTTTTAGCTATATTATATTCATCGAAATCTTGGCAAGCACATGTTAGTCCCTTGGTGTTGAATTGGGTTTATGGCTGAAGTTGAAAGGAACACTCTGAACCTATGTGCTTATGTTAAGTTTAAATGTATTTGCCTAAAGTGTCAAATAAACAAACACATTGACATATAAAAGAGACCATGAAAACGTGCTAGCATACAAGTAGAGATCAGGGAATTGTCATAAAATAGATTGCACTTTTGCATTTGTTTTTGAATAATAGGCCTAGTTACATACACCACAATCTTTACAGCCTAGATAGCTTTCTAGCTCTTTGCACTTTGGCATTCAATGTATGTTCCCAGGAAAACGAAGCAGTGGGTGCAAGTGAAGTAAGATAAAAAAAAAAGTAATGCATAAGAGCCAACTGTGTTTCTTGTCAGGAGCAACGTTTAGTACATTGCACAGAATGAAGCTCACAAGTGGACAGAAGAGGAACATGTTTGACAAAAGATTTTTTCAGACTCAGAATAGCACATGTGAATATACATGTAGTATGGCACCGGTTAATCGTAAATCGATACCAAGGCCTCCACAACAAGCGAAACATGAGTATTGCAATGCACAAAAAAGGCAAAGGGCTCAGATTAAATTTACGCACCCTACATCTACATTCAACAGGTAAAAAGCAAAGACAGCTCCTGTGTTAAGAAGTAAGCAACGGACAAGCACAGAGTACAGAAATAAAGTCAAACACAAAAAGCACAAAGCAAGGGAAAAGCAAGGCACAGTGTCTATATTACCGTACCTGAGCAAGCTTCCCCTGTTTATGGAGAATGATATTACTTCCTGGGAATTCATTTTCAAGGTAAGTCAGTCTCTGAAAGAGACCCTTGTCCGTGTGTAGATCTGGAAAAGCACCACACAGATGTTAGACAGTTACAAACGCTGGTCAAGTTCAGTGAGCTTTCCGACTTATCTTTCTTCATTTCTTGTGATGATGCGGTACACGTAACCACAAAACTAATAAGTCCTCTATCTAGTCATGAGTAATATGGGTGAGAAATAAAAAAGAAAACCACAACAACAACGACATAATCTTTGTGTGAATAACTACAACATCCTCACAGACTCAAAAGTTTTATTTAAGTGCAACATTAGTGACATTGAAACAGTTATTTTCATAGATTATCTTTATTTTATTTTATAAAGGGCTAGATCTATACTGTACAAGGTCTTATCACAATAATACTACATATTCAAATTTCCATCCGTACAACATGAGTATGTTCAGTTTTCAAAAAACCTTGCTGGTAAAATTAAAGAAATCCACAGAGGAGGTTTCTGAATAAACAGTGAGAAATCTGTTCAGTGGACACAAACTCGGTTCTCTGAAAAGGCTACAAGGGTCCCACTGCTGACAACTGGCATGCAAATGATGGTGACAATAAGAATAATTGATACCTTTAATTTGGGAGCTTGTTTTATTTATTTAATCCTTAAGCACTGGGAAATATTACAATGAAAATTATTGTTACTGTCATTAACTATTTGATTTAAAATAATCTTTCCAATAAACAGAAGTCTTTCTAAAACTATCTTTACAACAGCAACTAACAAACATGAAAGTCTTCAAGGTCTTTTGAAAAGATAATAATTCAATGCTATATAATTTTAACTTTACAGGTGCCTGTCGTCAATGTCATAAAGGAAAGACTCTCCACTTTGCATGCAGGTGATGAAAATTGTAAATCCCTTTTATAAAGGATCTTTGTCACAGGAAACCTCAAATGACATGCAGTGCAAAGTAGCCAGCCTCCTACTAGATCAAAACAGCGTTGATAGAAGCACAAACAATTACAATGCCCCCGGGGCGGTGCTACTGACTAAAGTGCCTATAGGCCATTTCGAAAGAGGAACATTAATATGTTCTTATGCACAGTAGAATTGTAAATGGACTGGTTCATCAATGGCATGCTTATATCTGTGCCTGAACTGGAACAAGGAACTGCTGCTTTTTCTTTCCTAATTCTTACTACCGTCATTTTTTCTCTACTTCGTTTGTATGTTGGTCACACTCTTGTGACTTGCTATTTCCGGGGTGCATTTGGTAGTCGAAGCAGACTTTGTGCTATTGAAGCTAGAGAGGTGAGCAGAGTAAGCCCGATTCCATGTAAGGACTTCTTTGTTGACATTCACCCCCTGGCGCTCATATGACCTTATGCAGTTGCGAGCGCTGTAAAACCTGGACTAAAGAAAAAAATTACAACGATAATCGTTTACTACCACTTAAGAAAGAATAAATAAATAAACATCTGTACCAGCAACATATATCTTTGTGCAAATAACAACCCCTTTGAAAATGTACGTGTAAAATCAGGAAGGAATGAAATAGACGCACAGTTTTAATTGTCTAAAACGGGCAACAATTGTCGAGGAGGAAAATGGTCGTCTTAGACATCTGGGAGTCTTACACTGCACCATTGTATGTTGTTTTTTTAACAGTTAGGGAGGAAATGGGAAGTGACTGTTTGTACAGGTGATTGTTTTATACAGGTGACCATTAGAACGACATCGACTGTATTCATAGTGTGTCTTTATGCTCCTCTTAAAAAACATATTATATTATATTATACAATTACGGTTACTTTTTTATTCTATGTTGCCGTCAAGTGTCGAGAGGAGGTTCAGTGTTCCAGGGTAGGCCAACTCTGCAGCTCTTTCAATTGAGATGTTCTAGTTTCTCATGGTTCCCTTGACTGCGGCGATCCATCTTTTGTTTGTCCTACTTCCATTATAGCCTGAGTACTTGGTGTGGTATGCTCTAGAGTATATCTACATGTATAAGGTCTTGACACTAGATAAATCTTTTTTTATAGTTTTTTCCAGACAACCACAATCGTTCACGATCACTTATACCAACGTTAATGTCTGACCTGAGGAGACAAAAGACACAGACAGACCTTTGATCTTCCCCGCCTTGTAGAGCCACTGGGCCAGGTCCTCCACCAGTTTCTCGATATCTTTACGGCACGCGTCCAGTTCCTCTTTCTTGAAGAACTCAGGGACGATGAGGTAGCCCTGAGGAAGGCACAAAAATAACAGTAAATAACAGAAGTCGCTTCTTTTTCCACAGATATGAGGGGCTGTTGTGTGAGAAAGATACGGAAGGTAATTTTTTGGCCATCATCTATTAAACTCCTGCAGTCTTAACCATCTTGTAAAACTACAGGTTCATGTTGTATGACCTTTAATTCTATGGCCTTTAAATTATCAGGGCTGCCTAAATCTACCGATTTTTCCGGTAGTTACCGATTTTAGACCTGTTCTACCGTCATACAGATAAATGTGTCAAAACTACCAGATTTGCGATGGGGTCTGTTCGGCAGCGCTTCCAATCTCCCCTGTTTTTACGAAACCGGTATTTTCCGAAAGATCCGTACTTGCCTTATCATCATATCAACTGCACACGTTTAAGAAGAAAAAGAGAGAGAGAGAGATGAAAAGATCTAAAGGCTTATCGGTATTCCGTTGCAAAGAATCCGAACTTGCCTCCACAAGCCTCCATAACCTCTCGGATATTTACGACAATAATTCTCGGGAATGAGTTGTATTAGAAACCTTCAAGATTGCGCATTTTGTCATTTTGTACACTCGACCATTGTCCCTCTGTAAATCTATGGTCGACAAAGCATTTTCGCTAGCCAGTCGGCTAAAATATGGCTAATTTTACGACAGCTTATCTTCCTCCTTCCTTTCATTCACTCATTCTTTCTGTCTATTTTCGGGATTTTGTTGTGTCTGGAAAATCTGTGCGTTGATCAAGGAATCTGAACGGCGAATGTAGACAGAAAATCCGTATCAGAAAAAAACTTTTTCAAATCTGTCTGAATCTTGAGAATGTCAATATGAGGATAAGGCTGCGATACCAGACACTGATGCTCAAATTAAAGATAAGTAGAAGTGGTGCTCTGAAGAAGACAAACATTAGGTAATCGAATGCGTAAACGGAGGAAAATTAGAGTACAGACTTGGTGTGTCCTCAAGATGGATGTTCCAGGATTTGCGTAGTCTACTGTCAATGGTTCGAAGGCAAATTGAATAGAGGCAATGAAAAATGCCATTTTCAACCCTCGAAAAGCTCAAAATTTCCGCACGCTTTTTAAAATCAGCGAATGCTGAAACCCAGACATGGTTTTCACAGTTGATGTTCTAGCCTTTCCGCACGCCCAGATCAGGATTATTTATAGTTAGAGGAAAACTAGTTGAATTTAACTGTCAAACCAAAATCACACAGGACTTATCAGTGCCCTTAGATAGGTATGCCAATGTAGTTTTTATTGGTACGGGCTATGGGTTTTAAGTAAGTTTGGCAGTCACCCTGCATTCAAATCCAGATTCAATACTGATTGATAGATGCCTTGAATGACAGTCCATAAATGCTTTAAAAAACACATCTCATCTCACTAACACTGTTCATCTTCATTTATGCAGGACTGCCCACCATTACGAATTTGGCTGAATTGTCACGATTTTTTCTCAGTTTCACAATTGTCTGATTTTTCAAAATGTATGTACCGTTCGGCTACCCAAATCCAATCCCTCCCTCTTGTAAGCTTTCTATAAGGAAGAAAAAACAATCCGCCCCCTGCACTCTACGTCAATACAACACGTACTCTGCGCACAGAGCCCTTGCAGACGCTCAGTATCACGTTGCCCCTTGTAAAAAGCATAATTGCGTCGTGCGCTAATCTAGGGCTGTGTCTAAAGCAGGGCGAACTGTAGTCGCTATATAGGTCTCGTCTTAAGGGAAACGTTTGCTTGACAAGTCGTTAAAAATGTCCTGCTTCTGCGTAATGGGAGACGTCCAAGGCCATTGAGAGAATGAAAAGAAACGGGATCATATTTTGAAATTTGAAACTACACTTTATTAACAGCGACGCGCGGCAGTACCCCCCCTCCCCCCCCCCCCCCCCCCCACCTCCCCAAACTGCCTTTTGTCTACCTAACGGCTCGTACACACCTAATATCTGCGTTTGTGTGGTATCGAGTGTGAGACCCACGAAAGAATGTATAATATGTATTTCTTATCTGTGCCCTTTCTGTGTTCCCACCAACTGTTCATGTTCATGCGAACGCAATGCAATTCGGCTCCCATGACGTCACAGCCCTAGGAGCGCTAAAGTTCGATCCTTAACTCGCCCCCCCCCCTTCCCGCCATGTGTAATCGAACAGTTGTTAAAACGACAGAAGTAGGATCGAAACTGATAAATGATCATTCACATAATAATATCATAGCGTTTGTGTGAAGATCTGTGTGTTCTTAATTTGAAGTAGTGTTACAGTTACTCCTTCAAAGCGGAAATATAGTTATCGTTTTGTGTTGGATATCTATTATTAAAATGGGATCTTAAAAAATCAGTGAGGGCTGAGCTAAAACATTTTAATGGAAAAATGTATCTATCTTTTATTTATGTCTTTCGTTTGACTGTACTTTGTGCTCTTTTATTTCAAAATGGAGTGTCAGCAAACTCAAGAAGCTGCCAAATGTATCTGGTCTCATTCCAATGTATCTAATACATAATGTGTCTTCATGTGACAAAATTTGGGGTAGCAGATGGTGATATTCGCTATATAATAATTGTCTATCAACCAAAACTGGGTGGATCCAGTGCCTCATATTCTTCCTCTTTTTTCTTTCTTTCAACAACACTAAAATCTTCGGTTTAGTCTTAGCATCCATGATGATATAAAACACGCACGAATAGACGGATGATGGGTGTGAATGGGCACACGCTCGTGCGTAAGACGAATGCACACTACCACACGAACGCGGATGTTTGGTGTGTAAGAGCCGTAACTCGGCAAAGATCAGCCTGCCGAGACTTCTATCATCACGCAGTTATTTACATCATGTCCATCCATTAATCTAAAAAACTTCTGTGTCCCCCTGGTAGGTCCTACTTCTTTTCTCCCCCTCTGTTGTTTCTGGAAGTGTGGGTGGTTGAATGCTGTCACTGGTAGGCCATGTACCATCCGATTACTATCGCAATATTGATTATTCATCTTGCATCCTTCTTGCAATAATTATATGCCATCATATCATATGCCTGTGACTGTGGGTTCTATTTGTGAGTGAAAACATATCTATTTATTATCTATCGATCTATCTATCTATCTATCTATCTATCTATCTATCTATCTATCTATCTATCTATCTATCTATCTATCTATCTATCTATCTATCTATACTATAGTTTCCCATCGATCAGAGATTTTGCAACACCGGTGTGGAGTAAACGGTGTTCAACATCACGCGACTCTTGTTAGAGATGAAGTAGTTGGAGCGGGGACGGGAGTAAAAAAAGTGTGTGTGTGTGTGTGTGTGTGTGTGTG
>NW_004798133.1:195932-207250 GCF_000002075.1 Aplysia californica | reverse complement strand
TGTGTGTGTCTATGTGTGTGTGTGTCTGTGTGTGTGTGTGTGTGTATGTGTGTGAACAGTGTGTGTGTGTGTGTGTGTGTGTGTGTGTGTGTGTGTGTGAGTGTGTGTTCTTGTTGTTGTTGTTTAAGTCGTAGTTTTCCGCAAGTTAACACAACAAGGGTCACATTTCACCTGGTAAAAAAACTGCACCATGATACGATAGGAGAAATGTAAACAACGGATCACATTGCAGGACTCAGATATACTTTGTAACTGTTGAGAAACAATGCCTGGCCGCGCTCTTCAAATGCCCAAGGGGGGGGGGGGGCTCTCGTGGCCTAGAGCTTAAGGTGTTCGCCTCTCATTCAAAGATCCCGGGTTCGAAACCGAGTAGCGACCGAAAACTTTTCTTCTCTAAAATTGTCTCCTTTCACCTCTTTTCCTGCTCTCTAGCCATATTCTGTCGTCTCCTATAATCTCCTCTTTCTTCTTTCTGCCCCACCCCCTGCCCTCCTTTGCCCCCTCCTATGGGCTCGTGACTCTACTCCTTGGCTCCTCTTTTGTCGAATGACCAGGCAGAAAGTGCGTCCTCAAAGAGTTAATGTTACATTTATAATGCTGGTCTTGAAAGTAATTCGTGGTGCTAGACCAGTGTTTGCCAACTGCTGGGTGATACTCCCACTTATGGATGATTTTGGTAATTTTGGTGGCCGTTGGGGATCACCCGGATAGTGACAGGTGTTATCATTTAATGCTTTGATTCAAAACATTGAAATTATTGGACTTATGTATTAGTATCTTAAGAGAATGAGGAAAAGGAAACATAGGAGGTGGATAGATCTACTTGAAATATTGCAACAAAGGAAAATGTTTGATGTGTACCACCATCTTGTGAAAGAATTGGAACTGGACTCAAAACGACTCCATCAGTACTTTCGCCGGACCAGAGAGCAAATGCAGCAAGTTTTGTTCTTTATAATTGATGAAAACGAAACATATAGCTGCGTGATGCGTATTCGAACGATGCATCGATCGTTCAAATACGCATCAAGCATCACGGACAACGCATCACGCACACATGGATACACTTTAGTTGAATTTCCATTTAAACGTTCTTTACGCATTACGCAATGCGCACTAGGCATTACGTACACATGGAAACGGGGCTTTAATAATGTTTTCCTGGATCGTTATTTCTGGCGTTGATTGTCTTGTGGTTAAGCTACCGAACTCGTAATCCTACGTTTCCGGGTTTGGGGGTTCGAGCCGCAAGCACGGCGTTGTGTCCTTGGGAAAGGTACTTCACACGAATTTTCCTCGCTTCAGTTAGATGGGAATGGGTACCCAGCCTAAACGTCGTGTCAGTATGTTAGTGCTTTAGTACCTGTAAATTGAAGTTTGCACTGCATGTTTCCCAGGAAGTTGAAATTGTTTCAGAATGCTATCATCACGTCTACTGGGGTAATAGTACAGATTGTAAAGGGAATAGAGCTTGCTGTTGAGCGGGAATTTACGCTATACAAATGCTAGGCCATCTATTATTTCCGGTTCATCATGGAGCGCAACATTTTGAGCCAAATGAAGGGCAAGAGGGAGAGGTACCGCGGGCATTCGGTTATTACTTGACTGGTGTTTCGCCCTTCATTTGAACGTAATGGAGGGTCCCAAGGTGTGCACGCTTTGCAGTAAAACTTTCATATAGAGCAAAGAGAATCAGTCATAATAGTGCGAGATCTAGGGACTCTTTGCTTGGGTCTCACCTTCTCGAAAAACTGTCTGATCTTTTCCTGTGACAATTGACCTGGATTGAGCTCCTTTGGCTGTTCAGGCATAGCGTTAATGTTGAACACATCCGGGTATGCTTTGTCACTGAAACCTGGGAACGTCTTCTTTGCTTTCTGTGCTGAGGAACTCATGTTTCACTGTGGAAGAAAGAAAAAAATACACAAGTGGAAGGAAAGCGGACAAAAATTTGAGTGTCACGACGCAGTGGAATCAGGCGTTCGTCAGTTTTTGGGCATGTCGAGTTATTTGTATCATCTTAAAAAGCTTGTTCTTTCTCCTTGCCTTCAATGAAAAAATTACTCATCTATCCTGAATAGAAGTCGAGATATTTGCGATTGAAGGAGGTGGGTGTGGCTGGTTTCAGAGATAAAATTAGCGAGAAAATTACCGCTATAGTTTGGTAAGTTGCATAGCTTGAGAGTCCGTGGAAACTCAAAATTTACATTTTTGTGTGCAGTAAAATACACACAGAAATGTGTTTTTAAAAGGACATATTATAAGGTGTTGCGCCAAAATAAAATTGATAAAAATTGCCAAACCGGTGGAAAAATGCTGGTTTCTTCAATTTCACATGACGAGCACCTGATTTCACCACGATACCTCAAAAAATGCTTAGGTTAGAGTTGGAGAGAGATGGGGAGAGAGAGAGAGAGAGGGGGGGGGAGGGAGAGTGAGGGGGAGGAGAGAGATAAGGGAGGGGGAAAGAGGGAGAGAGGGGGGAGAGAGAGATAGAGAGAAATAGAGAGAGAAAGAAAGGGAGAGAAAAAGAGAGAGAGAAATAGAGAAAGAGGTAGCTTTCAGTTGCTCCACCAAAGGCTATAGTATGACTTCTGAGCAAAGGTGGACTTAAGTTAACCATATTCAAGCTTCGGCGGTCAATTACGAGCCCCTCAAATTTATTCAGAATCCTGGCTCCTTTTACCCTTAAAAAAAAGCTGGACTAATTCATCGGAGGATGTCTTTTTTTTCGACCAGCCCTCAGTCAGACCAAAGATGGACGATAAGATGGTAATAACATGAAGATAATGAGACTTGTACTTCAAGTTGATATGAAAATATTCGTAAAGAATAAAAGGAATTTGTAGGCCTACTTACAATTTACTCAATAATTATTCGATTACATTATTACTTTATCTTAAACTCAGTTACTATTTATTTACTAACTCGAGTGATGGTAAAAAAATGTTTTTTAACCAATCATTACTGACTTTTCGAAATAAACACCACTCAAATTGTAGACTAGTCAATATCCACCTGTTCAATTCACAATATTTTGTTGAAGTCAGCACAAGATCTCCGGAATACGTGACGAAACCCTTCCTCAGTTCTGTAATAACTAACCAGAACCTGATCCCTAGGCTTCTTAGTTGGGTAGATGGTGCCTATTTCGACACTGTGTGCACTCCAGTAACAACAAACACATGGAAGCCGGGCTTTATATTTGATGTGCGTCCGTTCTAAATATTAAAGACCTAGGTGCAGTGTGTATTCCCAGAAACTAGGGCTGGGGGCGTACCAGGGTTTACTGGGTAAAGAGCTCAAAACAGGTTTCCCGAGTATTGGTGTTGAGTACCCGGATTTTCTACTCCCCCCCCCCTTTAAGCATGGGCGAAGTCAAGTCGATATTCGGAATTCGACGAATTCGTGGGGTCTGAGTCGGAGATCGAACATTGGGCAGGAGTACGAGTCCGAACACGAATTCCCGAACTAGGGCAGCCAAGGGGAAAATAGATCACGAGGAGCGAAAACATATTTAATTTGTTTAAAACTTGAATAATTTTACGCAAAACTGCACCCAAGAAACATTTTTGGTTAGATTTGAATGAATAAAAATGCATACGTTTGAAAAGTATCATAAAACACGATGTCTGATTTCTATTTTCCCCTCGCTGTGTTCAGAAGGAAGCAGCGAGTTCGAATTGGACCGTCCCACGATTCCATCGACTCAATGAAAGTCACATGAGCTTTTAGAACGCGCTGATTAGCTAGCAGTTACAAATCCCTTCTGCTGGTGGTTATGCCCTAAGAGGCCAAGGTCAAATTTACGCACTACGGTGACGGACGAGCATTGCGTCTCTGATTGCACCAATCACAATTGCAAGCCATCTTCACGTCAAATTCAAATTCCGTGATTATCCCAGCCTCCTTCTTTCTTTGGCTTTCTCTACGATCACACACATTTCACTACTTTTCTTCTCTTCATTGTACTATCTACATGTATTTTCTTACGACCTGTCTGGCACTTACATTTACATTGTCACATTTCTCGTCTCTTTTGCATTACTCCATGTTTGTTTTCAACCTTGTATGTTTCATCTTATCATAATAAATGTTGATTATGATATAGATCTAGATCTAGATCTATTACTGTTATTTTTATAGACTTCTGTCTTGCTGACTGTTGCTTTGATTAATGCATGGTCTGACTTTAGAGTTCGAGACTGCGGGATTTTATGCTTTGATTTTTATTATGACCTGTTTGCATCCATTATCCTCGCACATGAATGCGGCTGCACTGTCAACGAGGGGCAAATAACTTTCAAAACAAACTGGTGCCCTCCCCTGATGTCAATGAAAACATTGCCTGCCTCAATCCCGACCTCTGTGACCTCTTCCCTGCTCCTTCCCCCTCCCCCCTCCCCGCCCCCTTTGTCTACACTGGTCCGTGGAGTCGGGATTCTCTACAGCGTGTTCGACTCGACGGATGTAGGGAGAACGACTTGACTTGACACGAATCCCACCGAATTGACCTTGCCTCTCCTCAAATTTGATTGGCTGAATTCGAATTCGGAGTCGAAGTCGACGAATTCGCGCCCAAAAATGTTCGGAGTCGAAAGTTCGGAAGTTCTCGGAGTCGGCCCACCCTTACTCCCCTTTGTTAATGCTATGCAAATGCACTTATAATAAAAAAAAATTACGTCCTTTCGTTCGAACCTTAGGCTAATAAGTACTGAGTAGGTATCGATACTGGGCTCTCTAAGTAAAGATTGTGTACAACAAGCATAGATGTACACTACTGAGGCAATTAAATAAGGGTCCTCAAAATCCAGTGGCACCCTCTTCGAAAAAGTGCGGACTTTGCGAATAGAGTTACACTACTTGTGGGAAAAACAATAAAAGCGAAACTAACAAGCTGCGCTATTCCCATACATGTACTTCTGCAGAAACGAAAGAGAGCTTCAAAATAAAGACTGCTGCGGACTTCCTCAGACACATTTTTTGGCGAGTGAACTATCTTGTAGTGATGGGCAGGTATCGATACTAGATACTCGATACTTAGATACCTATAGATATCGGTATCGGTACCGATACCTGCTCTAAACATCGATACCTATGTGTGATTTATCCCAGGGCTGCCAAAGCAAGTGACTTGGGCTTTGAGAATTTTTTGTTTATCAAAACTGATAAGTTTTCATGGGGGGGGGGGGGGGCAAGCGTTTTAAATGAATCTAGTGATTTTTTTAACAAAAAGAGAGAAGTTTTTCAAGAAACCTATCTAGTGATTTTGTAAAATCCTCACTGACAACCCTGATTTATCCTCATTGGTTTAATTTAAAGTTGCTAAAAATCTGGTAAATTGAATTGCCTTTTTAGAACTCTTGTGTTTTTATATTCCAATACTAACATTTTCTGCAAAGTTGACTTTCCTCCCATACTTCACTTAGTATATGTTTTTATTCTCATATTTGGGTATTTATTTCTCTCTCTCTCTCTCTCTCTCTCTCTCTCTCTCTCTCTCTCTCTCTCTCTCTCTCTCTCTCTCTCTCTCTCTCTCTCTCTCTCTCTCTCTCTCTCTCTCTTTTACAAATAATTTTTGTTTGAGTCTCAGCAAAATAGTCACAACTTGTCTAGACACGATTACCTAAATACTTGGAAAAGTATACTCGTATTTTTGTCTTTACTTATTACCCCCGGCGTATGTTAGCATTAGGTATCGAGATATCGGTATCGATACCTTGAAAAAGTACTAGGTATCGACATCGATACCTAACTTGTGGTATCGGCCCATCACTACTATCTTGTTATGAACGATCTTTGGTCGATACAGTACTCGATATTGGCCAGTATCGACTAGTGCCCACCTACTAAATCGTGCCTCCTTTCCATGAAAATCTGCTGACCACAAAAAGTGATCATTTGGTCATGTTACAAGAAAGTTTCCAAGAACCGATCGGATACTTTGGTAGGGCTAGGCCTATGGCTTCCTTAGAAAAAAGTCTTTTGTTCACTTTTTTATGCAGGAGAGAAGTGTATGTATGTATAGTATAAGGTTTTACGGCGCTCGCAACTGGGAGAGAAGTGTGGACACGTCAGTTGAGTTTGTTGTCTATTGTAACACCCAAATACTTATAGTCTGACGCTTGCTCGATGTTTTCACATTTAATTTCGAGTGGCTGCAAGGGTGGCTTCTTTTTTCTAAAATGAACAACAAGTTCTTTGTTTTGTTTTTCACATTTAAAAGCAGCTTAATGATTTTCACACAATTCAGAAAAGTTAAATACAAAATTCCGGTAAGCGGTTTCGTTACGGTCAACCTCAATTAGCCCAATTATGGCTGAATCATCTGCAAATTTTAATCAATTGATAGTGTTATCTGGCAATCGTTCGTGTATAGTGTGAATAAAACTGGTGACAAAACACATCCTTTAGGGGCCCTTGTTGTGATGTATGTCGATGATGAATGTTTTAATTTTACATACTGGGTTCGGTTGTTACGAAAATTGCCTACCTATCCATGATATTAAATTGACGTTAACACCTATGTTGTCAAATTTCTTTAGAAGAATATCGGGCTGGATAGTATTAAAGGCTGACCAAAAATCAACAAACAGGATCCTACAGTATGTTTTTGGAGTGTCTAAGTGTCTGTATAAGATGTCAAGAAATAGTAGAATGGTGTCTTCCACACTTCTCCCGTGACGATATGCGAATTGCAGAGGGCCCTGAATGGGTTCTATGTATGTTCATAGTCTTTTTAGCACATTTTTTCTAGACTACGGATGTTCAGGCTATTGGTCTTAGGTCATTAACTTCAGAAAGTTTTTCTGTCTTTGGAAGGGGGACGATTTCAGAACATTTCCAAATAGTGGGAATAGCATGTGTCAGCAGCAACTGGTCGCTAGTATTACGGGTGTAAATTGAACTAAGTTGTGCTGAACTGATGATAATGATAACGATTATAGTGATACTGTGGAGTTTTGATGATGCAGCGACTACAAACAGGTTAAATGTCAGGACAATATATTTTTTTCTGTGGCCATGGCTATTTATTAATGATAAGAAGATCCAATTTACCCTATATATACACCCCATGCCCATGCCCAACGCATCCTCATAAAGGCTCAATCTCAGGCCTTAGTTTTATAATTTTTTGTATCGGTTTTTACGCCTTTTTCGTAGTCGATGGTCCTAGATCAGACATGAGACAAACTATTTATATATTATTATTTGTATTATACCTAGCTCAACTCGATTGCCTCACTCAGTCAGCGTATACTGACAACAGACCAACCAGTTTTAACACTGTTCCTTTAATGCCATGCCTCAAGCAGAAAAAAAATGAATCCTTAAAAAAACTGAAATGCCGAAGATCGAATTCATGACCTCCTGGGCCTAAGCCTAGCCTAAGCCTACAGCACTGGGTCGGTTCCGGTGTCGCATTTCCCCACTGTCGTCATAGTTCGGTGAATTAATTTTTCCAGGATGAAAATACGCGTTATAAAGTTCAATTTGCGATATAGAACCCCTTTTTAATCCCTCTGAGCGCCGAGATATTATCAATTAAAGTCGAAGAAAAATTGACTTACACATTCCAATCTATTGCCATCACCGGCTTGTTTTTGTCAAAGGAAGTTAGCCTACTCGTCGGTATTTCGCAAGAGTAGTCAAATACTCCAACAGGTTGTTGTTAACGAACCTTAACTTGCGTGTAAAAGTGAGTTGTCAGAGCTGAAAAGCGAATTACTTTCTCTTATTTTTATTATTTTTCTTGTGAAAAATTCTAAGAATTTTATGTAAAATAAAATTTGGTGCTGAAATGAATAGGATGAGACCGGATTCAAAACATGTGGTGGAAAATTCGATTATCCTAGATTTAGATCTAGCCTACTCCAGTACCGCAACAAACGGGAGTTTTGCGGTATTAATATTGGCCTACTCATCTGTGGGTTATTATGTGACATTTATCCATTTTATAGCACATGTAGTATATTATGTATTGCCATGACTGTTGCAAACTGGCTAAAATAGTATTATTTTATCCTTAAAACCCGTTAAATTGAAGTTTCTTGTCGATACCCAATGGACTCGTTGCGAACCTAGGCCTAACCAATGATAGTACATAACAAGATGGGCCACTCAGCCAAAAAAGTGTCCGCAGGAAGTATGCTCTTTGCTTCAGATGGCGCTGCAGTCTGTTTTGAAGCTCTCTTTCGTTTTTCCAGAAAAAGAATAGGAATAGCACCTCCTTGCGTGCGCAGATCGACTGCTGTTCATCAGCAGTTCGGGTACGTTCAGTGCGGAGTTTTAGTTTTTTTTTTATTTTAATGACCTCTTGCCTTTCACTCTAAAGTCAAATTAAACAAAGAAAACCATCACCCTTTCCTCCGGAAGAGGTTTTTTGTCAGCGTAACCATTTAAAAAAAGCGTTCTTCCGAAATTTATCCCAAAACTTGCTAGTTTCACTTTGATTTTTTAAAACTCAAGTAGGGTAACTCTGTTCGCAAAGAGTGCGCTTTTGTGAAGAGGGCGCCACCAAATTTTGAGGACACTTTTTTAATTGGCTCAAAGAGAGAAGTGGCCCATCTTGTTATGTACTATCATTGGCCTAACAGACTGCGCAGAAGATTAGGCCTATCACTGCTTTTGTTTTTCTTCAGCTGCCGTGTCGATGTAGCTATGTCTCCCTTTACAATGCCTAGGCCTAGTGGATTAAACTTACATGAAATGGGAAGAGAGGGGTGTTTTACGCTTGAACGGGGCTAGTGTTCTAGGAAACAGTGGTAGAGCCAGTGTGTTGTAGGATTAAATCTGGTAATCCTGCACTTTAGCTAGATCTATTTAAAATAAAGTTGTGTTTGTTGTTTGTTTTCGGGTTTTTTTGGGGGGGTTGTTTTTGTTTTTTAGGAAGAGTCATAATTTCTCTTGATATGCTTCTGAAATCTTCTCGAAAAAAAATTATTTTAAATTTTACATAGCTAAAGTGCAGGATTACGTTAAATCTTGTATGAAAATAGTGTGTGATTGTGTGTGTAATACGAAATTATTATGCTCATCCTAATCATTGGGTACTGGGTCGATGGATGTATTTCACAGTTATCCATACTCGCCACCATCATCATCGTCATCATCATCATCATCATTACTGTCGTCGTACAGACTGAGTGTTATCATCATTCTGAACATCATCACAACCACCATTCACGAAGACTTCATCATTTGCATTGTTTGTATGTCGTCGTAGCGTATGTTGACGTTGTAGATAATACACACGCGCGCCTGTCGCCACCCTCACCATGACAACCACCACCATCCATGTAGTCATCTGCATCAACAACATCGCAGTCCTGTACTAACGATCACCACTTAAAGTCAAATAACGGCGTTTTTGAAAACGATTGGGACCATTTTGAATGGAAGTGGGTAGACAAATATTTTGACAAAAACTGGTATATGTGGTAGGGCTGGATCTGCGGATTCATTTTATAAGGTTTGCCACATCAAATAAATGTGTAGAAAATTGCAACACCCCGCCCTGTTTGTCTGAAGAAGAATGGTGCTCCTCCGAGACTCAAGAATCTCTTTTTTTCTGGATTCTTGTCATGGACTTGGAATTGTTGACATTGTGTCTAATCAAATCGTTCCGCTCTGGGGATTTCATGGCATATCTTGACACATTGCAGGAATTTATTCCCTTTCTATTTGCTTTGGACTAGACAAATTACTCTCTATGGATGTCAGTTCATTTCGAAGATATGAAAACTCTTCAAGAAACGGCACCAGAAGTGTATGAACAGTTCCTGTCTGGTAATTTTGTTGTGAGAAAGTCAAAAAGAAAGTTCTCATATATTATGAGCATTGACCAGGCTCATGAGCAAAACAACGAGGTGCTGAAAGACTCTCTTAGCGTCATAAGTCTTATGGAATCCCCTTCAACTCTCCATTGATGGATGCTGTCTGCGCCTCGGATAAACGAAATGATCGCCACTCTTGACTCAGCTGCTCCTGGACATTCTGGAAAAGAGGATTGCCAGCATGCCGATGATAGATTGTCGAAGCAGGAAAGTTTCACCACTGGTGTAAGACGACTTGTTGATGTATTTGATGCAGTTGGGAATCTGTTTTTAGATTTAAGCGGGCCGTTAATTGTCAACCTTGAAACGGGTCAAATTGCCGAAGACGAGATCCAACAGAACATCAGAAATTTTTTCGACACCGGAGAATGCCAATTTGAACTTTTTGTTGAGGAGAGAATCAAGAAGCGGGGAGTAAAAGTAACAGCTCCCATAAAGCTCAACAAAATGAAATTGTTGTCCACAAAATCCTCTAAACAACCAAATGTTCCCGAAAAGCTAAAGGCTTTGAAAACAGAGTCAAACCTTTTTTCTCGGCTCTACATTGCGTGTTAACGAAGAGGAGGAAACTTTGACAATTTTTTTTGCCCTCGAAAATAGTGCCTACCGGTACCCACCATCTTTGGCCAATACATTCGTCAACAAGTCACAACTGCTCCAGTGCTTCCCCATCAGCTCTATGGGATATCATGATTCTCCTGCATCATCCACGATTATTTTTTACAGTGCTGTGATGACAAATCTGATTACTCCAAATCGTCGACTGTCTTATACAGAGTACGCTGACATGTTCACATCAAATATCTTGTCCCTATCGGAAAGAGCCACACAAATTGACCTTGTCTTTGACCAGTACCTCCCGGACAGGATCAAAAGAACAACAAGATATAGAAGAGGCCACGGCATTCCCCGGCGAGTGACACCGGAAAGTACAGTCCCAGGAAACTGGAAAGAGTTTTTAAGGAACGACTCCAATAAACTGGCTCTCTTTTCATTGTTGTCTCGTCATCTTGTTGAGAATGTCAAAACGAAAACTGTGATTTCGACTGTGGGTCCTAACGTCATCAGAAACATCTCGACCTAAAGAAATTTAGGCCCATGCAATATAGAAGAGGCCGATGGGAGAATGTTGCTGCGTGTGTATCACGCAGCGCTGTCTGGACACCAGATTATAACTATCAAATCTGTTGACACGGATGTAGTCGTCCTGGTCATTGCTTTGTTTTCCAAAGTAAACTGTTCACAGTTTTGGATTGCATATTGCCTTCGGCACTGGAAAAGATTTCAGATACCTACTCATTCGTCACCGCTCTAGGACCGAAAAAACCCGAGGGACTTCTCTATTTCCAAGCATTTTCAGGCTGTAATTTTGTCTGGGGTTTCCATGGGATAGGGAAGAAAACCGCGTGGAAAGCATGGAACCAGTCGGCGAATATCTCGAATGTTTTCCAAAGCCTATCAACAGCAGCAGCTGACATCTCA
>NW_004798133.1:188432-193432 GCF_000002075.1 Aplysia californica | reverse complement strand
ATTCTATTATTTAACACAGACTGTGTACATGTATTATAATGACTCTCAGAGCTGGCCACTCACCACCAAATGTTTTAGTAATTAGCAAAATTTTCAAAAATTGTGATCTGGTTGAAAAAATCGTAATATGGCCATGAACGGCCTTTTCCCCTGTTGTATCAAGTACAGGGGTTATAGATTAAAGGATGAATGTAACGTAAATAAAGGCATGACAGAAATGGTCTCGGGAAAGGGGGGGGGGGTTCGTCTTTGTCGAGTAAAGGTGGGCAAAAGGAGGCGGGGGTACTTATTGGCTATGGGTTTGAATTTTCGTAAAAGCAGAAGAAACAGACGAACAACAGAACACGCCATATTACGCTTTTGATCCTGATTGTGTAACACAGAATTGTGGAACAGAACCACCAAGGCAGTGGGGCAGCAAGAATGTCTACTGACCACAGTGAAGAGACGAAAATTAAAATGGTATGGGCATGTCACAAGATCCACTGGACTTGCCAAAACAATCCTACAAGGAACCGTACAAGGAAAGAGACAGGGAGGAAGGCAGAGAAGGAGATTGGAGGACAACATTACAGAGTGGACAGGAAAGACGATGGGAGACAATCTGAGGAAAGCAGAGGACAAAGATAAATGGCGAGAGCTGGTTTTCAGATGCAGTGGTCCCCGCACGGTTGCCCCAACCACGGGATAGAAGAAGAAGAAGAAGAAGTGTAACACAGTAGTATAACAATACGCCATACCGCACATGGCAGTTACTACATGTAGTTCTAAATTTGAAACAACGATTCGTTGTATGTTTATTTATTTTTACAATCTCTCACTAGCATGGTCCGTCTCTCATAACACAGAAGCAGGAAATCTTAAACGCCTTGTTAAACTAATTAGGTTTCCCTTAAGACCTGACTCTGGCGTTGGCGCAATTACTGTTTCTCCAAAGGGCAAAGTGGCACTGAGCATCTGCAAGGGCTCTGTGCACAGAGGACGTTTGCGTTAACCCTATCCGTACGCCCAGGGGTCATTTTGAACCCCTGGGGTTGTATTCTTCACATTTAAGAATGCTTTTAGTACGAAGATCTCTCAGTATTTCAGTATTTCTCATGTGCTATGCAAAGCGTAGGGATTGGATTAACGAGTAAATTTCCTCTTTGGAAAGTGGTGGCAGTTAGTTCACCACGTCGTATGGATACGATAGTAAAACACGACGTACGGATAGGGTTAAACAAAATTACTGTACACGTTGTATGGCGTAGAGTGTCGGGGCCGGATTGTTTCTATTAATCAAAATCCAAGAGGGTTGGATCACTGACTTGAGGTAGCCGAAAGGCACATAAATTTTGAAAAATCGGAATCAAGGGTGCTACGTTCAAATTAAAATTTTCTTGAAATTGAGAAAAAGGCGATGGTTATGTATTATGTTGATATTTAATTGTAGAAACATCCACGTTGCTGTTACATTCAGCTTTTATTTATTTATTTTAATGGGAACTGAAAAAAATGTCAGTGCTATTCAAAAGCATTGATCAAAATAAGCTGGCGTAAATAATAAACTAGTGGAGTACAAAAATAATGAAAAGAGAGGACGAAACATTACAAAATAATGCAGAAACAGAAAGGTTGAAAAAGTATCAAATGTTATAATATATGTGTGTCTAAATATTTTTTGTAACATGTTGTACTTCACCAACAGTAAGAAATGTCCTAGCAATTGGGGGAACATACTAAAAATTAAAGTCGTTTTTCTCCAAACTTTGTTTTTACCTCCTGCGTTACAAAAAATGGCATATTTTAAAACTACTCAAGATGTTTGAAAAATTGAACATCAGCGTGTATAGCATTGAATTTCTGACAAGAGTATGCCCCTATTTTAATATCCAAAATTTCCGACAACTGGGACCTTTCTCGAGGCACACACTCACACACACACACACACACACACACACACACACACACACACACACACACACACACACACACACACACACTCACACACACAAATTAAAATGCTTCGTCCGAGATGGCCATGGTCTAGTTCATCAGTCTGGCTGTGTGTCTGTTGGTGTGTGTCATCTCCCATTTCTTCATGAACATCCCAACAATCGTCGTGTCGAACTCATCGTCAACCTCTTTAGTCTGGAAAAGGAAAATCGGGCGCGTAATGCAATAGAAATGGTATAAGACGGCCGCCCATTGTGAGGAGAAAAGTACATTAATTTTAGTTGTCATAGACCAATAGGTGTCTTACACAGTTTCATTCTAATATAAAAGAAGTATGCAGGAGAGGTGAAAAGGAGAAAGTGGCTGTTGTACAAAGAATTACTTATTTTGATAACTTTAAAAGACGGATTACGGGGGGAAAGACTTTAATAATCTTGGGGGATTGGGGGGGGGGGGGGTTCTAGGCATCTAATCAGAGAAATGCGAGGCCAACCATGATTGTCAATGTCTGTTTCGGGTCAGGCATTGAATAGAAAGCACAAAGTGTTTTCAATACGACATTAAAACTAAAAATGAGTTGGAATTCTACTAGAGCAATCGAAAAGCAATAGTGTTTTATACACCAATAGGCTTGCGAGTCGAAAGTAAAGAATCAAGCAAATTCGAAGTTCAAAAAAGGTCTTCAACGCTAAACCTAGAAGCTACATCGCTATCTCTCATCAAAACTAGTCGGCATTTTCGCCCAAAATGAAAGAAAAGGGAGGAGTATGTTGAATGTTCCTAGGCCCTGCATTTTTTTTTAAATAGTCAGAGAAAAGAAAGAAAATCAGTGCTTTCAAACTCTTCCTAAATTGACAACCAAACCATAATCTAAGAATGAACATCGACATTTATAATGTTTTCTTTCTTAAGCTAAATAGATACACATCAACACAATCATAGATAGCCATGCAGTCCCATAAACATTCACATAACCTTATGCAGTTGCGAGCGCCGTAAAACCTCTACTGAAAAAAATTCTTGGAAGGGGGCATGATATCTAAAGTCAAAGGGAATAATATAAAGCAAAACTTTACAGCTATGTATTTGAATACTGTAAGTTGTAGAATCTACAAAGTGTCAACCAATTCACACAAAACATAAATCAGGTTTTAAAAACAATTCTGTAGAATGCGTTCAGTCCATTATTCATGGGGACAAAAAGCCATCTACTGCACAAAGTGTAAGTGGGAGAGGGAGTCAGTCAAATGCTTTATTTGTACCACATCCTTAAATTCTTTCTATAGCTAAAGTCTAAAAAACAACCGCCATGGCAGAATGGTGATCGTGTGGTATCTCTCTAGATACATGTTTCGAACTTTTTGCTTACCAGCACAAAATATGAATATAACCATCTTCAAACGCTAGTCAGAACAGTTACTGAACTCACTTTCAGGCCTTCAGCAACTTTTGCGTGTCGATCAACACTTGTGAAACCATCCCAGTCAACTTCTGTCACAGGGTTTTTCTCAGACCTCATCATCACGCCCTGTTTAATTCCATAATAGCCCACAGGTTTATCTGCTCGCTGCCATCTTAGGTCCAGACTCCAGCGGATGTCATTGGAGAGGTTGTTTAAACTGACACAATAAAAAAGATAGTATTATTTACAAGTATGATATTTACAAGTATGATAGTGGGACAACAAAAGAGGCGCCATCTGACTGGAAGTCAGCACGTTTATGGTCACATTTAGCTAAGAATGGATTGGGAAAATAAGAACGCATAATAAGTAAAGGGTTAACGTGGCATACTGCAATTGAACACTTACTAAAAATTACTGTCAACAGTATAACAGCTTGGGTCAAAGAATATAAAGAACATTAAACTGATGAACGTTTAAGGAATTACTTATTATTATCAGAAGTCAGTAAGTTATACAATGCTATACTGTTTGAATGAGTAATAAAATGTCGGCAACCGAAAGTCTGTTCTCTTTTTTTTTTTAAGGAAAGTTCTGTTCTATAACAGCAAATTTTTCTTTTGAAATATTATTTTACGAGGTAAATTATGTCAATGCACATTTTTTCCTTCGAAATTATAATATGTATATGTTTGCTTTTTTAAGATTCCTGATCGTACCTTCTGTGAGGTATGAGGTTGTTGATGAGCAACATTCCTCCATAGGGCACTTCACACAGCACCTTGTCCTTGGCCACAGTCACCTCTGTGGTTTAACACAAAGGAGGCGGATAATTAAATCTGAGGAGAGAACACTAGCTGTCTTCCATTACAAACAGTGTTGATCGTACTTGCTCTAAGAACATATTCAGAATTAGATAGCACGGGCAGGGAATATTATTGATATGACTAGTCTCCGAAGAACGAGGATGGTGAAGACAAAAAAGAACGACGAACTTGTACCCATGACGAAATCCAAACTTACAATGAAAAACCTACGGCACGATTAGCTCATATGTAACTTGAAAACTGAAACCAAAGGATTTAACCAGGCATTCTGAAGAAATAAAAACTGTCAAAGTTAAAATATTTCGCATTGACGGAATGATGTAATCTATCATTGAAATCGAACTTTAAAATAGTGTGTTGAATGGATATGAAAGTTAAATTTGCAAATAAAACAGGGCACAATGATAAATTATTAGCAAGTGTAACTTTCACCAAGAATGTTACCCATTATATAAACGAGCTTACTGAAACATTTCTGTGGGTATGGTTTGCTCCTTCTTGCCTATCAAACACCTATCGCCCTTATTGCTCCTTCTTTGTTGAGTTTATTACTCTTTGTAACACCTCTAATCTTTGGCGCTTATGATATGACCTAATGGGGTTGCAAGTGCGTAAAACGTTTACAATTTACAGAAAGAAAAAAAAACGAAACCTGTCCGATGTTGCGTTCATTACGGAATGGTTTTTTAAAAAAAACTACACGAACCCAGAGTGTCCTCGATGTCCTTCTCACTGAGCTCCACGTACCAGGTGTTGCCCCAGCAGCAGGTGTGTCTGGCTATCTTGCCCGTCAGGTGACCGCCAGACACAACCTACGGGTCAGAAAAATGCAATAA
>NW_004798133.1:182059-188332 GCF_000002075.1 Aplysia californica | reverse complement strand
AAAATAAACATAAGAGGCTAGATAACAAGTAATAGACTCTTGGACTGCGTAACGAATGTTGAGAAAGAAGTGTCCAGACAGGAACACTTTTTGTGTTTGCTCACTAGTATTCTGTTTTTACTCTTTAACGGAAAGAAAGTAAAATAAGGTGAGATGAAGAGGGGATGGGGCTCGTTGGCCGAGGCAAGACGGATGAAAGGCTGAGGGAAAGAGATCTGAGCAGAGTAATTTTGAACAAGACTGATAAGGGACAAACGAAAGGATAACAAAAGCGAAGTTCGAAATACATGAGGAGAAATGTTTAATTTTTTTCTCCAAATTACAGTTCGTAAATGAACTACGCAGTCCAGTGCCTGGGGGTTTCCAATTAGACCAGTTTCGGATTCCACATTATTTTCTTTGACCCCCTCCGTCTCGAATGTTCGTATTCATAAGGGATTCCGTTGTTGAATCGGGTAGCCTTTCACCACCCAGAGCAAGCCCCTATCTCCCACGGTGCCGGACGCTACGAAAATGACCTTTCTGTCTACGAACTCTCAGAGTGATATTGAGCTATCGCCAGATAGTATTGTGTAGACTTTGTCACGAGTAGGGTCTAATACCACGTGGGCAAGAGTACATAAAGGCATCTTTGTAAGCCGCCCGTCCAGGGGACCTTCCCAGCACAGTTGCAAGCAAATCTCTCCCTTTCACGAACAAGCAGTGAGATGCTGATTTATAGCCCGGTTGGTGGGTCGGACTTGAGGGGAAAAACAGTTTCTGCTAGGTGGACATCGCTGTGTGGACGTAGCGGGTTTGAAAATTGAGAATTAATAAATGGGTCGAGGACTGCTGGGGTGTCCTCAGAATGGTGCAGAATATCAGGGTGACACTGCGTGCATGCAAGAACAGGCGATCTAAAAAAGTAATCAAAGCTTTTTGTAATTTCAGTGAGAACCCCCGCTTGCCGAATGTACAATGGTACATATATTTGATATCCGGACAGTAGTGACATTTTGTAATTAGTTTATTATATTCAGAGTGTGGGAACTTTTGACCGGTATAGAACAGATCTATGACTCACTGGTGGCTCAGAATGATTCGTGGCATATAGGGAAAGGTTGCACTCTTTATTTAGCACGAAGATCAGGATCATAGCAGAGGCAATATAACCATAAAGACTGCTGACACCTTTAACATAACGTTCTCGGAAATCATCAGGCAGTATTTCATGGGCTTCTTTAGAATAATCTTTGCTTTTTTATATTCGTATTTAGGAATTATAACAATCTCTAAAAATAGTTTCCAAAACATAATAATAATAATAATAATAATAATAATAATAATAATAATAATAATAATAATAATAATAATAATAATAATAATAATAATATTGTAGACAAAACAAGGAAAACATGATGCACAAGAAAACGTTATCGACAATGCTTAGAAAAAGACTAAGACATTACATGGCAAGTCTGTTTAATCCTTTTGGACATTTGAACATTTTAACTATGGGCACAACTTCTGTGATCTGTAGTTCTTTTGGGTATACTAAGACATTTAATAAATACTGCAAGCAAAGTGACCAAAGCACACAACTTGCTAACGATTCAAGTCTTTTCGCGTTCCTATTACAAGGACTACATTACAACAGAAAACTTTCCAGTTGCCGAGGGAAAAATGTAAGACTGGCGGATACTACAAAAACACTAAAACAGATTGACATCCAACCCTCCGCGAGACTACTTAAATACAAATCTTTAAAGAAAACAGAAACGTCCAAACCTCCATACAGCCGTTGTTCTCATTAGCGTCCAACAGAGGGATCCAGGCAGCAGGCTGAAGGACACTGTACGAGTCGTTGTCCAGGTAGGCGCTGTCTGAAACACATACGTGGAACTTAAAGCAGGCTCCGAGGATCACAAGAACAGAATGATAGTACCTTCGAGAGGATGCTAAGCTGTTTTTCTGGCACGGAAAATAAGGAAATAACAGTAATATTTCACCAGGAAGTAGGTAGGTTTAAGTATAATATGCATGTCAATGTATAGTACACTAAATGTAAAAACAGACAAAAACCTGCCAATCAATTGAAAACTACTTCTTTCAAAATTCTTTCATTGTTCTACCGTCTATGACTGTTGTCCACGGGGTTTTCATGTCAAGAAAGGGGCATTTGTCTGGGGTGCTAGTCGGGCGACCAGACTTTATGGGACTCTGTATGATCTAGGTGTCCTTGACTCCATGCAGCCATGTCTTTCTTGGCTGTCCACTTGTTTAATTGCTATTGATTTTCGTATTTTGTCAAGGCATTGTCAGAAAACATATAGCAAAAATAAATACTCTTGTCAATGAAGTCCTTGCATAAAAATAAGCAACAACAAAAAAAGAAAAAGTCACAGTCATAGTGTACAGCAGGCATCCCTTCTAATCAAAGGCTTTTACAGCTGTGGAAAAGAAGAAATACATGTACCTTTCCCAATGTTGCACCATACTCGGTGGAGCTAACAATAAAGTCAATAACAAGTCCAATGTCATAACGCATGCCACGGACACATACAGAATGGGGCAGGGAGACAGAAACCAGGAGACATAGGGGAAAACTGTGACGACATAAACTGCTCTGCACTGGGGAATACATGTACTATTTATTTCCTGAAAAAAAGAGCCATACAACATGTTAAACGTGAAAACGTTATTTCCTTTCAGAATCTGGCCCTAAAACAGGGTGGAAATTGGAGAAATGAATGATTATGATACTCGGTCTATCTAGCATACTGCCTAAGCTACTGAAACTGCATCAACCCCACCACAAAGCCAAATGTCTACTCACCCTGATGCCAAGGCACGGTGGTCGCCTCGTTTTGTGGTGTCTTGGTCCGGAGGTTCCACACCGGATGACCTACAATCTCTGGACCAATCAGCTGCTCCACCACATTCAACAAGCGCTCATTGGACCACAAGTCCCGGAAGCTCTGAGAACGATTATAACTTAAGTTTTGAATGCATTTGCGTGAGGCACACTCTCGAACGATAAACTTTTACCCAAAGTCTTCCCTCGAACAATGTTCAATGAACGATTTTTCTTTGATGTAATTTCTTTTTCGATTCCAACAGCACCAACAGTATCAAATATTCGAGATTCTTAGTGTTGCCATGAGACAACAAACAGTTTTGTATAGACCGAAAACAACTTCATGACCACAACTTTAGATTTGCGATCTTTCTGAGCTGTGATCGCTGAGGTCGCTGGGTAGAAACAGTTCATATATTTGGAAATCAAAAGAATGTTTTAACTCGGGGATCTGTCTCAGTGCTATATCCAAAGATGAAAACGCTCACAATGAGGATATGGGGTATTGACTGTGTGAATACTAGTATCGAATCACTACAGTATCGCCACAAGAAGTTCGTCTTTCCAAAGATTTTCAAACTAAGGAATGAGAACAATTAATAGGCTTGTCGTTAGAGGATGCACCCATTGCATGTATGACGGGATAAAACGTCATTTCGTCATGTTTGAGGTAAAAGTATAAAGATTAATTTTGAACGACAGCCGCACAGAAAAAGAAGTTGAGGCGCATGCATAGGAGTGTTATTTCATAACACGTGCTCTGTAAACAGAACGTAGAGCTCTGTCCAGAACGAAGATCCCATTTGAACAAAATTTCTGCTAAAGGCACTCTTGGATTGTTTGCTTGTTTGAGTAAAAGGAAGCACGGCGACACAATAGCAGTCGTTCATTCCAGCAAAAAGAACAGATGGGAAGACAGGAAAAAGGCACCCCCCCCCCCCCTCCAAACCACCCGTAGCGAAATCGTGTGTGAGCAAGAATTCAGATCAGTCAAGAAAAAGTAAATATGATGCCATCAGACATGTGTGTTCCCTTTGAGCCCATTTTTTTAAAATATAGATCCTGGGTAACAAAATTCAGAAGTGTTATCGGTATTAGTGTGGTTTTTTTAGTTTTTAATCCAACGATCTTCAGGTTCATGCACTTCCGCCCCAAGGAGAAGCAGATGACTTTAAAAGTTTTGTTTGTTTTCATCCTAGTCTTTTTTAGTATTTAATTAAAGTAATCTTCATAAGCAGTTATTTACTGCAGTCCGTTTCAGCTGTTTTACAACAAAGTCTTTGCAAGAAGAACCTTGGTGCTGCAAGGGGTGTTGTCATTGCAGAGGTGGAGAGGAACATTCTGAAACATGTGTTTATGTAAAGTTTTATTTGCTGAAAGTTTCATATAAAAAACACGTTTACATTTAGTGCTGGCATACAAGTAGAGATCAGGGAACTGTCAAAAAAGGGATTGCACTTTTGCGTTTGTTTTGTAATAAAAGTTACATACACCACGATCTTTACAGCCTCAGGATCGTAATGCCTAAATTGCTTTCTATATCTCTATGATTTGAATTTCAATGTATGTTCCCAGGAAAACGAAGAAGTGAGTTCAAGTGAAGATAGATAAAAGTAACGTATAAGAGACATGTGTGTCTCTTGTCATGAGCAATGTTCAGTGCATTGCACAGAATGAAGCCGACAAGAGGACAGAAGAGGAACACGTTTGACTCTGGCTGTCCAAACAATAGAAACTAGGTCAAAGCAGTACACGTGAATATAGTATGGCACAAGTCATTCTTCGTAAAGCGAAACCAAGCTAAGGCCTCCACAACAATCAACGCATGGGCATTGCAACGTATCAAAAAAGGCAAAAGGCACACATTAAATTACCCTACATGTACATTCAAAAGTGAAAAAAGCAAAGACAACTCCGGTGTAAAAAGTAAGCTACTACGAACAAGCACAGAGTACAGAAATAAAGTCAAAAAACAAAAAGCAAAAAGTAATGACAAGGCACAGTGTCTATATTACCTGAGCAATCTTTCCCTGTTTATGGAGAATGATATTGGTTCCTGGGAATTCTTTTTCAAGGTACGTCAGTCTCTGAAAGAGACCCTTGTCCGTGTGTAGATCTGGAAAAGCACCACACAGATCTTTGACACTTGCAAACTCTACATCAAAGCTGGTCACGTTCAGTGAGCTGTCCCACATATCTTTCTTCATTTCTTGTGAGGGTACACCTCACCACAAAACTAATAAGCATGAGTAATATGGGGTGAGAATTTTTTTTTTTAAAGAAAAAAATGAAAAAACAACAACAGCGACAGATATCTTTGTTTAAATAGCTAAAACACCTACACAGAATCGAAAATTAGATTGCAACATTAGTAGCAGCGAAAAAGATGTATTCATAATCTCTCTCTCTCTCTCTCTCTCTCTCTCTCTCTCTCTCTCTCTCTCTCTCTCAAAAGGGTTAGATCTATAATAGGCATATGTACACGGTCTTATCACAATAATACTACATATTCAAATTTTCTTCCGTACAACATGAGTATGTTCAGTTTTCAAAAAACCTCGCTGGTAAAATTAAAGAAATCCACAGAAGAGGTTTCTGGATAAACAATGAGAAATCTGTCCTGTGGACCCTCATCAATGATTTATTAATAGAGGCACCAGCCATCCATGTCCAGGTGCTGTTTTAGCCAATTCTAGCCCGTTTTGTGGACACAAACTCTGAAACGGCAACAAAGGTCCCACTGCTGGCAACTGGCGTGCAAGTGCTGGCGACAATAAGAATATTTGTTACATTTATTTAAAGAACTTGTTTTATTTATTTCATCTTTAAGTACAGGAAACTATTACAATAACAATTATTGTTACTGTGATTTACTATTTGATTAAAAATAATCCTTTCAACAAACAGAAGTCTTACTAAAACTATCTTTGCATCTGCAACTAATAAAATAAGTCTTAAAGTCTTTTGCAAAGGGAATATTTCAATGCTATATAATTGGTCGCTTTTAAGCGCAAGGGGGCTATCCTGAAAAATGTTGTTTTGAGAAAATCAAAGGTAAAGTTTTTGGACCCGTGTTCAGTTTCTTTAAAAAACAAGGAGAGTTTTCTCTATAAACAAAAAATATACCCACCAATGAAACCAAACTTCTCCTAGGGGCTCTCGTGGCCTTGAGGTGTTGGCCTCTCATTCAAATGTCCCGGGCTCGAATCCGGGTAGGGACCGAACAATTTTCTTCTCTAAATTTGTCTTCTTTCACCTCCTTTCCTGCTCTCTAGCAATGTTCTGTCGTCTGCTTTCGTCTCCTCTTTCTGCCCCCACTCCCTCATCTCCTTTGCCCCTGTCCTCTGAGCTCCTGATTCTTTCTACAGCCTTTCTACTGCTACTCCTTGGCTTCTTCTTACTGCTGTCTTTCAGCCCCACCCCTGATCTTCTGTTTG
>NW_004798133.1:178603-181959 GCF_000002075.1 Aplysia californica | reverse complement strand
TCTTCTTACTGCTGTCTTTCAGCCCCACCCCTGATCTTCTGTTTGGAAAGATCTACTCCTAGCCTTCTCGGACAAGGGCAAAAAATCTCAGAGGGCCCGTGTGCAAGTTGCGCACGTTAAAGATCCCTTGGTGGTCTAAAATCGATAAGAGTAGGCTTCGGCCGCCACTTGGGCAAAATTCAAAATGTCCTACCAACTGAAAATATTAGGTGTGTCCCGCGCTCATATGACCTTATGCAGTTGCGAGCGCCCTAAAACACTTTACAAAAACAAAAAAAAGCTTCTCCTATAGGTAGCGCAATGCCCACTTTTACTGTAGGGCAAGATTTCTGGAATCCCCCGAAATCTGGGTTTGCCCACTTGTCCTCAAAAGCGACCAATTTTAACTTAACAGGTGCCAGTCGTCAATGTCATAAAGGCAAGGCTCTCCACTGTGCATGCAGGTGATGTAAATTTTTAATCCCTGAGGGTAAAACATTAAATCAAGGATATGTTTCACAGGAAGCCGCCAATGACATGCATTGCAAAAGTAACCAGCCTCCTACACTATCAAAACAGCGTTGATGGAGGCACAAACAATTACAACGATAATCGTTTACTACCACATATTTTTTTAATTAATAAACATCAGCACCAGCAACAGATAATATCTTTGTTACTAATAGCTACCCAATTGAAAAATTAAGTGTAAATTCAGAAAGCAGCGAAATAGATGCGCAGTTTTAATTGTCTAAAACGGCCAACAATCGTCGAGGAGAAAAATGGTTGTCTTAGATAGGTGGACGTCTTACACCGTGCCATTGTGTAAAAAAAAAATAGTTAAGGGAGGAAATGGGAAGTTCCTTTTTGTACAGGTTCTTGTTTTATACAGGTGGCCAATAGAGTAGCATCAACTATATTCATAACATGTCTTTATGCTCCTCTTAAGAAGCATATCATATTATACTTTTACTATTACTTTCATATTCTCTGTTGCCGTCAAAATGTGTCTAGGGGAGATGCAGTGTTCTATGATAAGGGAACTCTGCGGCTCTTTCAATTGGGGTGTTATAAACTAGCACAAAAAAGTCAAGGAACAAAAATTCAAAGAAAGATTACTGAAGAACAATTTAACCGAATTTATTCATTTTTTTCACAAAAGATGCTTTCGACTCTCTAGATTAAGTGTGAACAATTTCAGATTTCAACAACAACGAGAAGTTTATGTAAAATGAGTTTAAGTCACACTGGTCGGATTTCAAAAGTCTGAACAGCCAAAGTTCTTCATGAACATTGTCAATAGTGGATGTAGCCACTCCGTTTGATCAAACACTCGGCACAGCGTCGAAGCATGGACAGGACATGCCTTCGGAGAACTTGTTGGGGTAGGTTCTGCACTCCTGGACGAGGTAGACCAAGAGTTGTTGAAGGTTTTGTGCAGGAGGGTGGTGATCCCTTATCCACCGGTCAATGTGATCCCAAATGTTCTCTGTTGAGTTCAAATCCGGACTACAAGCTGGTCAGTCCATGCAGGTGACACCTCGCTGCAGCAGGAAGTCCCCCACGATGCGTGCGCGATATGGCGTGGCGTTGTCATCCTGCAGTACAGACTGGAGTCCAATCTGCTTCAGGAGAGGAACAGCAAGGGGACGCAGGATTTCCTCCCTGTACCTTGCCGAGGTCAAATTACCCTGTATATGGTACACGGGTTCCTGTGGTGAGCTGAGAAGCCTCCCTTCACCACGCACAACGGACCCTGCAAATTAGAGCGTCACCTGCTGGATGCACTCAGGGTGGAACAGCTCTCCTTGGCGCCTCCAGACGTGAGCTCGCCTGTCTGGGTGCAACAGGTTGAATCTGGATTCGTTCGAGAAGACTACCTGGTCCCACTGACAATGTTTTCACTGTTATTGCGAGCAGGCCACGCCTGGCGAGCTGCTTTGTTGGGCGGCGCGTGCCTTGGGCGCCTGGCAGGGACACGAGAAGCGAACCTGGCTCTACGGATACGGTTTCTTACCGTCTCCTCGCTCTCGTGGACATTGCCTGTCACCCGTAGTTGGTCCCTGATGCAGTTTGCAGAGGTGGTTTGGGACGTCACGGCCTGTTTGACGATGAACCGGTCGACGCTGTTGTTGGTCAAACGGGTGGGGGGGGGGGCTGGTCGAGGCCTGTCCAGGATCCTTCCAGTCGCTCGCCATCGTTCTTGCAGCCTCTATATTACTGATGGAGACACCCCAAATCGATGTGCAACAAATGGGAACGTGGAGCAATCTTGGAGCCAGGTAAGGGCTCGTCCTCTGTCGACGTCAGGCAGAAACATGGTAGGAAAAACGCCGGTTTATAAAGGGATGTAAGTGAGCAATATTCACAGCTAAGACATCTGTTTAGCACATGCCAAGCTTAGTTTTAGCTAACAGTCCTCAATGTTGCTGAGTCAGAGAAATTTAGCCCATTTTTCATGCTTTTCCGCTGTGTTTCAGAATGCCCTGCGCCGTCGCTATGAAGCTGGTGCCGGCAAATTAGCCGTACAGGCAAATTGTGTCTAGTCGTCAGTGCGTGTGCCAAGTGTGGTTGACTGATCATAACGGGTTTGTGAGATATTGAAGTTTGAATTTGACAGGTGAAAACACAAGCTGTTCCTTGCCTTTTTTGGGCGAGTTTAGTTTTTCAGGGTTCCCTTGACTCCCCCAATCCATCTTTTACTTGGTCTACCTCTTCCTTTATGGTCAGATGAGTACTTGGTGTTATAGGCTCTCGAACATGTCTGTACACAGAGTCTTATACCTAGACAAATCATTAAAACTTATATTTTCCTCCGAACAACAACAGTCGTTCACAACCACTTATACCAACGTTAATAAAAAAAAAGACACAGACTGACCTTCGATCTTCCCCGCCTTGTAGAGCCACTGGGCCAGGTCCTCCACCAGTTTCTCGATATCTTTACGGCACGCGTCCAGTTCCTCTTTCTTGAAAAACTCAGGGACGATGAGGTAGCCCTGAGGAAGGCACAACAAAACAAAGTTGCTTCATTTTCCGTTGATATTACAGGCTGTTTTGTCAGATAAATTGAGATATGGAAGGTTATTTTTTGCCACCATCCATTAACCTCCCGCGTCTCAACTACCTTGTAAAACTATATGTATATTTCGTATTCCTGTTACCTTTAAAGCATGTACCATCTTATTACAATTGCAATATTGATTATGTATCTAGCTTAAACTTTTTCGTGCCAACAATAATTATTCATTCATATCATTTGCCTGTGACTGTGGATTCTGTTTGTGAGTGAAAGCATACAATATATTATGTGTAGTTGTGTATAGAAGATGTGTGAGGAAAAGAGGGCGTGTGTGTGTGTGTGTGTGTGTGTGTGT
>NW_004798133.1:176643-178503 GCF_000002075.1 Aplysia californica | reverse complement strand
CCACCCCTGATCTTCTGGTTGGAAAGATCTACTCCTAGCCTTCTCGGACAAGGGCAAAAAATCTCAGAGGGCCCGTGTGCAAGTTGTGCACGTTAAAGATCCCTTGGTGGTCTAAAATCGATAAGAGTAGGCTTCGGCCGCCACTTGGGCAAAATTCAAAATTTCCTACCAACTGAAAATATTAGGTGTGTCCCGCGCTCATATGACCTTATGCAGTTACGAGCGCCCTAAAACTCTTTACAAAAACAAAAAAAATCTTCTCCTATAGGTAGCGCAATGCCCACTTTTACTGTAGGGCAAGATTTCTGGAATCCTCCGAAATCTGGGTTTGCTCACTTGTCCTCAAAAGCGACCAGTTTTAACTTAGCAGGTGCCAGTCGTCAATGTCATAAAGGCAAGGCTCTCCACTTTGCATGCAGGTGATGTAAATTTTTAATCCCTGAGGGTAAAACATTAAATCAAGGATCTGTTTCACAGGAAGCCGCCAATGACATGCATTGCAAAAGTAACCAGCCTCCTACACTATCAAAACAGCGTTGATGGAGGCACAAACAACTACAACGATAATCGTTTACTACCACATATTTTTTTAAATTAATAAACATCAGCACCAGCAACAGATAATATCTTTGTTACTAATAGCTACCCAATTGAAAAATTAAGTGTAAATTCAGAAAGCAGCGAAATAGATGCGCAGTTTTAATTGTCTAAAACGGCCAACAATCGTCGAGTAGAAAAATGGTTGTCTTAGATAGGTGGACGTCTTACACTGTGTCATTGTGTAAAAAAAAATAGTTAAGGGAGGAAATGGGAAGTTCCTTTTTGTACAGGTTCTTGTTTTATACAGGTGGCCAATAGAGCATAGAATTCATAACATGTCTTTATGCTCCTCTTAAGAAGCATATCATATTATACTTTTACTATTACTTTGATATTCTCTGTTGCCGTCAAAATGTGTCGAGGGGAGATGCAGTGTTCTATGATAAGGCAACTCTGCGGCTCTTTCAATTGGGGTGTTATAAACTCGCACAAAAAAGTCAAGGAACAAAAATTCAAAGAAAGATTACTGAAGAACAATTTAACCGAATTTATTCATTTTTTTCACAAAAGATGCTTTCGACTCTCTAGATTAAGTGTGAACAATTTCAGATTTCAACAACAACGAGAAGTTTATGTAATATAAGTTTAAGTCACACTGGTCGGATTTCAAAAGTCTGAACAGCCAAAGTTCTTCATGAACATTGTCAATAGTGGATGTAGCCACTCCGTTTGATCAAACACTCGGCACAGCGTCGAAGCATGGACAGGACATGCCTTCGGAGAACTTGTTGGGGTAGGTTCTGCACTCCTGGACGAGGTAGACCAAGAGTTGTTGAAGGTTTTGTGCAGGAGGGTGGTGATCCCTTATCCACCGGTCAATGTGATCCCAAATGCTCTCTGTTGAGTTCAAATCCGGACTACAAGCTGGTCAGTCCATGCAGGTGACACCTCGCTGCAGCAGGAAGTCCCCCACGATGCGTGCGCGATATGGCGTGGCGTTGTCATCCTGCAGTACAGACTGGAGTCCAATCTGCTTCAGGAGAGGAACAGCAAGGGGACGCAGGATTTCCTCCCTGTACCTTGCCGAGGTCAAATTACCCTGTATATGGTACACGGGGTCCTATGGTGAGCTGAGAAGCCCCCCTTCACCACGCACAACGGACCCTGCAAAGTAGAGCGCCACCTGCTGGATGCACTCAAGGTGGAACAGCTCTCCTTGGCGCCTCCAGACGTGAGCTCGCCTGTCTGGGTGCAACAGGTTGAATCTGGATTCGTTCGAGAAGACTACCTGGTCCCACTGACAATGTTTTCACTGTTATT
>NW_004798133.1:169734-173388 GCF_000002075.1 Aplysia californica | reverse complement strand
CTCTCTTTCTCTCTCTCTCTCTCTCTCTCGCCTAGAATCGTAGTCATAATGTAATCAAACCCTCTCTGCCAGCCATCTGTATAGCCTATAAATCGTCGGCCTAGAGTACAACTATCGTATGTCCACTTGTTCATGAAATCTGAGATTTTAAAAAAAACCCAAGCACATAACCTGAACCCAGTTGTCATATTATGTCCCAAGCGGATTTAAAAAGAACTGTGGAAACTCCAAAAGCATTATTTTTTATACACTTTGTTTTGTCGTATCTCCATTTGAGCTAATGGGGTGAGAGAGTGCCATCACGTGATTTTGAGGTCAAAGCAAGCAAAATAGCATCGTCTGGAAGAGGACTGTTCAACGATTAAGAGACCCTTAAACTTAAAGTGCATGTTCATTGAATTTGAAGGATTAATTTGGTGAGTGTGTCTGTATATTCCAAATTCTTTAAATTCTATGTATGCCCTTGTTTAGCAATCATCTGGTATAGCACTCTTAATTGTTTTGTTTTTGTAGTGCCTGCATAGACATTGTTTGTGCCTCATCTTCTAACATAAGTTGTGGTTCTGTGCCTGGGATTGGGGGGGGGGGGTCCCAACGCTTGGTTCTTTCTATTTATTTTTTTTCTGCTATAGATTGCTTTTATTTTTACCCTCTCTGTGAGTTGAGTAAGATAAAATCTCCCCTGGTCCAGGAGACCCAGCACTACCGGTTGTGCATGTAAAATCAAAACATAGCTGGTGTTATGCTTTTTATTGTTTCTCTACACCAAAAATTATTGTTGCCTTAAGTCTTATGAACATGGGTGTTTCACTGCCACAATTTGCATAGTCGTGTATCTGAGTTTTTACTTTAAATTGTAACACCTTCGTCTCATTTTAACAAAAGGCACATTGCTTGATAATATTAGTAATGTGTGTGTGTTTGTGTGTGTGTGTGTGTGTGTGTGTGTGTGTGTGTGTGTGTGTGTGTGTGTGTGTGTGTGTGTGTGTGTGTGTGTCTGTGTATATGTGTGTATTTTATACAGGCTGGTGGGGCACCTGAGGTCTATTTTGGCTATTACAAGGCCTAGAGTGCCCATATTCGCAGTGGGACATCCTGAGCTATTGGGGATTTTAAATCAATAGTTCAAAAAGTCTATTGTGAATCGGTTGCTATGGAAATGGCGGCCATATTGGATGTGTATACCTTTTTCAATTCCATTTTATTCCCTTATTTATCAACCGATTCACTTCTAATTTGGCCTGCCAACAGTAAATATGTAGCTCTTAAATTTGGCTTGTTGAATTTTTCATATATGCTTTTTATATGACACTTACAATTGGGATGTTGCCCAAAAAAAAGTGAAAAAAATTGAAAATTCATGCTTTCTTAGCCCATAAATCAAAAACTACTCCTTTAATCAAAATTCAACGTGCCAAAATTTAGAAATAGGTGTTGTTGGTATCCTGTGAAAGTTACATTGAAATTGGACTAGAAACAGAGCAGAAAAATGGGATAATGTGTGAACAAATAGAATTGTGAGAAAACAGCCGATAAAGGTAAGAAAAGGCTAGAAAACATGATGTGTGCTTTCGCAGAAAAAACTGACCAAAAAACCCACAGCTTTAGGGTGTAGCAAGGCTCACATACGTTTCTGGGTATTGTTCAGGAAATGTCCAGGTACTATAATATGTAATAAACCCAATTTGAAAAATTTGACCCCAAAACACGATTTCTAGTTGCCCCAACAGCCCTTAATACATGTAGGTTTGGAACGTTTTTCTTCTTTCACTTTGACCTGCTGTTTCTATTTCCATCTATCAAATATTTTAAATGTTTTGACTTGATACAGCATTGCGCCCATTTTGTCAAGAGGCAGTTTTCCTTAGTAAAAACCAGAGCACTCTAAGAGAGAAAGAGGTGGAGGTGGTGAGGAAAAGACGAGCAGCCAATAGCGACCTATTCTTGTTTTAATCTTTGTTCATGAGGAACGCGATATCAAAACATATTTGCTATTGAGAATGTAATGAATGGCTGGAGTCATTTTTTTTGTTGTTGTCTACACGCTACCAGTTTTACTATTGCACAATGTCCGTGTGGAATAACAAGGAAACTGGGCGCTTTTTCGGTACTTCCCACCCCGCTTATTTGGACCTAGATCTAGATATATCTAGATCCAGATCTAGATTTAGATCAGAAGGCTATGTTTGATGCGCAGCGAGCGAGAGATATCAAACCTAACGGCAAAACATCAAATTATGGTAAAGTGCCCCCCCCCCCTTTCCCCTTTGAAAACCCCTCCACATTCTTTTTAGATTTCTAGCTGTCCCCCTGAAACCCCCCAACATCTACTCTTGGGACCAAAACCGGCGAATAGTAATTGGGGGGTGGGGGGGGGCTACTGAAAAAGTAAACTGTTCTACAGTTCATCGAACATTATCGAACGTTGCCAGTTTTGTGGAAGTAGAATATTTGTGTGTGTGTAGGTACTTCTTTTTAATAGCCATTCTTTAGCCCAGATGGTCCTGTTTCTAGATTTCTTTTTGGATTTGAGAACAAAAAATGCTGCCAAATCATCCAGGTAGCTTGCTTCAGCTATTGTTGACGTTTTTTACCTAGATATAGCTACAACAGTCCAAGGACGGATAAAAAAAAACTGTACGTCTAAACGGAACTTCTCTTTCTCTCGTCGACAAACTGCCATTTTACCGATGACTCAGATCGAGCGTCCGTCGGTTAAACTGTCAGTTTGTCGATCAGCGAACTGTACGTCTAAATACGGCTAAGAGCTCATGCGGCCATGAGACACGCTTGTTGAAAAGACGTAAATAATCAAAAGTAATATAGAATTGTATGTATGTATGTATGCAGTGGCGGTTCGTGGTTTATAGAACTGACCGGCCATCATTCACATAGACGCTTTCTTCCTCCCCCTCCCCCCACCCCCTTCCTTCTCAACACACACACACACACACACACACACACACACACACACACACACACACACACACATACACATTCTCTCTCTCTCTCTCTCTCTCTCTCTCTCTCTCTCTCTCTCTCTCTCTCTCTCTCTCTCTCTCTCTCTCACTCTCTCCTCATTTTATACCCCTACTTTCGCCATCCCCACCCCTTCCCCCACTCACACACACACACAGCACTGTAAACATGTAAATATAATGTGAAGGAGCTGAAATATGGTAGTGTCAAGAAACAATATTATGATTAAAGTGTGATGGAAGTTACTGAGTCAATAGATACTGACTTGAACGGCATAGGAAAAGAAACACGACTAGAGTCTATGCTAGAAAACATACTGAAAGTGAGAAGCACAATAAACTGCTGGTCATGGCCTCCGGTACTTTTACTTTCTACACACCCATACACAATATCGACGTGCACTTGACCTGTAAATATGTAATAAGAACAGTACTGTATGATGGCAAAAAGTCAATTGATACTGTACCAATGACGCTGTCCCATGCAGATTAAGTCTACGATAAGATACTATAAAAAGCTGGACAAAGTTAGCACACAACAGTTTTCCATCATTATGTAATCAAACGTTCTTCATCACACTTCTCAGTTCTAAGACCCCTGTTGTAACCTTGGAGTAACTATGTAGGGAGAGGCCCTAACGTTGCGTCGCCCGCTCAACAGTTCCAACCAAGTTGA
>NW_004798133.1:167401-169543 GCF_000002075.1 Aplysia californica | reverse complement strand
GTGGTGTGTTTTGTTTTCCCCCTTATTTTCTCTCTAAATGATACACACACGTACATCTACGCTTCATACATTAATGACTCCCCACTAAATATCGTGAGCCTGTTTGTTTATTTGCTTGTTAGCTCGGTGTGTTTGTTTTCATTGTATTTGTACTTTATAGATACACACACGTGCTTGTATGTCTAATAAAATAACACCAATTATAAATGTATGTGATTGTCTCTCTCTCTCTCTCTCTCTCTCTCTCTCTCTCTCTCTCTCTCTCTCTCTCTCTCTCTCTCTCTCTCTCTCTCTCTCTCTCTCTGTATGTATGTGTGTGTGTGTGTGTGTGTGTGTGTGTGTGTGTGTGTGTTTGTGTGTGTACGTGTGTGTGATTGTATGTATGTTTGTATACGTATGTGTATGTGTGTGCGTGTGTGTTAGTGAGAGAGAGAAGGGGGTATAACGTATGTGTGTGTGTGCTTGTGTGTGTGTATGTGTGTGTGTGTGTGTGTGTGTGTGTGTGTGTGTGTGTGTGTGTGTGTGTGTGTTTGTGTGTGTATGTGTGTGTGTGATCATGTGAATAAGAGTATGATCGGGTAGGAGTATGCTAAACCAATCATGGAGAAACAATATCAAATCGGAAAACAACGAAAAAACGGAGAATTGCAATCGCAGCATCTACACTGAAAATGATGACACCCACCTGAAGAGGACAATGCAAAGAGAGAGAAACAAAAGTTCAGACTCTAAGAACATTCTAGAGACTGTTTTCAAACTTGCTACTGAGCTGACAGCATTTTAAAAGAAATTTTTCTTTAAAATTCTCTCTGCAACAGCTCCTTATTGCTTTTACGCTGTGATCAACTTCTCTCTTTCTTGTTCCTCCTTATGAACAGATTGGCGGGAGATTTGACTGAGCTCTAGTTAAGCTTTCTGAAAATCGAAACGAATTGTAACATGTTTGGTCTAATTGTATTCGACACTGTAGGCGATTACACCAAGTTCAACTGTAACAAAGAAATATAGTAAAATACTAGTCGCTGTTCCCCGGTCGCTGTTCCCCGGTAAAATGACGTCAGCAGTCGCTGTTCCCCGGCGCAGCCGAATAATATGCCCAACAGATGGTAAAATGTTGATATTAGCTTCGATTTCCTTATTTTGACGAGCGCCTGATTTTACCGCAACGCAACGCAGACCACGCTATTCGCCTCTGAAGTGTCTCTGCTCCTTGGAGTAACTATATAGGGAGAGGCCCTAACGTTGCGTCGCCCGCTCAACAGTTCCAACCAAGTTGAAGCCGAAAGGGCGGAGCTTATCGGGGCTGCCGCCATCTTTGTAAGTTCAAAACAATGCAGCGTACGCAGCGTAATCTCCTTTCAAAACAAGCTGCTCGGACTCCATTGTCTCTCAAAATTTCTTTGTCAATGTTAATTACAGCATTATAAGCACTCACGTACAGTTATAATGTAATAAGGATGTTAACAAATCTTACTTGCATCAAATTACCAGCTCATTTAGTCGAATATTTACAGTAATACGTGTACAATGTATACACATTGTGATGGTAAGATATTCTGTATTACATGTTTTAGAGACGAAATTGGGATAATAAGGATCAAAACAAAATTATAAACGGGATGATAACATTTTCTGAGTTTTTGGTAGTCGAACTTCATTATTTTTACAAAAACGAAGACTTCTTGATAGTAACAATATAATAAGGACAGTAAGAAATCTTACTTGCATCAAATTACCAGCTCACTCAGTCGAACATTTGGTAATACACGTACTATGTATACACATTGTGACGGTAAGATAATTTTTTTTAAACTTGTTTTAGAGACGAAATTGGGATAATAAGGATCAAAACAAAAATATAAACGGGATAACAAAATTTGCAGACTTTTCGGTCATAGAACTTCATCAGTGCAAAATGATGTCATCACTGACATTATTTTTACAAAATCGTAGTCTTCTTGACTTAAACTTACAACAGAATATATTTCTAACAAAATTGAAAATGATTACACAAAAGATGGTAGTGAGGGTGGGATGGGATGGGCAAAGAATGAGGAAGGAGAGGGTAAGGCAGATAAGAGTGAAGTATGATGGTGGAAATTACCCCCCCCCCCACACACACAAAAAAAAACAAAAAAAAAA
>NW_004798133.1:151206-164410 GCF_000002075.1 Aplysia californica | reverse complement strand
GGAGAGAGAGAAAGGGAGGGAGGGAGAGGAGGAGAGAAATGGTCGATTTCTTTTTAATTTTCATCCATGTGAAGAGTTCTAGATGTTATATGAAGCGGTTTTAACTAATAAACCTCTGTGGACAAGACTCCGGACAGGATGACCTCTTTGACGTCACAATGACCCCTGACCTTACTCGAGAACCATGGGCATGGTGCCGTGCTGTCCAGTTGAAATCGCAATGCCTATAACTTGTCCAGTCAGTGTTAAAATTTTGTTTATTAGATCTAGGCCTGTCAGATTTGACGTCAAATGCATAACACAGTGGCTGGCCTACATAGAATCTACCTGACAATTCAATAACAAAGTTTGCTAAAGTTTATATATGGCATTAAATCAGGTTACATGCGACCAACTTTTCTTATAAAACTTTAATACGCTGATTCCGAAAATAAAATCAGTTTTTACCTGCGACAAATCTAAATTTCTACATACATAGCGGCAGCAAACTTCAAAGGGATTCTGTGCCCCATCTCCCGTCTCCAAATTCTGAATTATCAATAAGGCATACGGCTAAATACATTTCTAGAGAGTTGGCCTACACAACGCCTTTTTTGGTGCCAGCGACTTAAAAAAAGGCGTTCTGTCAGCGAACGTCTAAAAAAGCGTTCTTGTTAAAGCGCCTTGTTCAGGGCAAAGCTGACAAAACGCCTTTTTTTCTGCCACCGACTGTAAAAAAAGGCGTTTTGTCAGCGAACATCTAAAAAAGGCGTTCTTGTTAAAACGCCTTGTGTAAGGCAAAGCTGACAAAACGCCTTTTTTTTTCGTGATTATTTGTTTATTTCTTAAAGAAAATAAACAAAATCTATGTTGTACATAGGGGATGACATTCTGGTTAGGGTGCGAGTTCAAACATCGATGTACTGTGTAAAGTAGTTGAGATATTGTTAGAAAACCGAAAATCGTTGATTTCTCGAAACTGCTCTGGACAAAAAAAAAGACGTTTTGTCATCTGAAGGCAGAAATGTTATCTGTATTTCTCAGAGCACACCTATGAAACCAGAATTACCGTTATTTTTGTCCTCATGCCTCATTTCTTCCACAGCGACTGTTGTTCGTTTTACTTTTTCATTTTTACTTCCTTAAATAAAAAAAATAAAAAAATAAGTGCCTGTACAACACTTGCAATATAGCATATGCATCAAGCAAGAACCGAAGATTAGAGGTCTTACTAGAGAGTAACAAACAGGCAAACAAACAAACAAGCAAACAAGCAAAGAGGGAGGAGAGATGAGGACGAAAAATGTTCAACAGGAAAGATGGAGCAGATGACACCAGAACAGCAGCCAATCACCCACTTGCAAAGTGTGTTTGTGATGCCTTATAATCATAGAAGACAAATCTTTATTGAGGGTTACCACACGTCAGGCGCTTTTCAATTTTTGGGCATCCAGAATTATCTATAATATTATTATCTCTATTTTCTATATCATATATAATTTTGTGAAAGTTCGTCACTTTGGTCGCCTAAAACATCCGAACCACTTAACTTTCGAATTTGAAAGAACAAAACAAACGGTGGTTTAGAATCATTTAAAGGGTGCACAGTTACATGTATATTAAGGAGTCGAAGTCGTTAGTTTAATTTTCAGTTTTTCGTTTGTTTCATTTAGATCTAATCTTGGGAAAGTCCGTCTTCTAAGACGCCATTGTAAACAAGCGAGGCTTCCATTCACAAGCAGTGCGCACTGTTCCACAATGACTTGACGATCGATTCATTTGAGTCCGTTCATCGAACGGGTACTCAAATAGTTGATCATATCTTAAAGCGTGTTTCATTGTCTTGCTTTTGATGACAAAAATATTCGTCTATCATGAATTGAAGTCGGAGATATTTGGGTTGGTGGTCGCCTGGGGTCAGAGTCAGAGGTTGAATTAGTGAGAATATATAATAACAATGACAATCCTAATAATAATAATAATATAATAATAATAATAATAATAATAATAATAATAATAATAATAATAATAATAATAATAATAATAATAATAATAATAATAATAATAATAATAATAATAATAATAATAATAATAATAATGGTGATGATGATAATAATAATAATAGATTTTATATATTTAGCTCTTTATTCAATACAGTACAATAAGTATAAGCTCTGAACGCGGTACATCAATCACACGTTCACTGAGCAAAATACATGTACAGGGTGATTTAAAAAAACAACAACCTGTACTACGTTTTTTGTCAATATTTTCCTCCACCCCTGAAGTTTAGCATTTCAAATTTTTACACAACATTTGGAAGTCAAAATACATTGATCTGATTTTCATTTTAGATAAATCCACCGAATAGTTTTGCTCTACATAGCGCGTAAAAAAACCCAATCCATTTTCAGCTATGTCCCCATTTTTGTAGAATTACGCACTAGTTTGCCTTAGGCCTACCACTAAAAATCCCAACGACTGCGCCATATCGCAAACTGCTGCAGTCTAACAGACCAACAGAAGTTTGGAGATAATTTTTCTCAAGTTTCCTTTGCCTGCTGACATCATGGTTAAGATCAGAAACGAGCAGAGAGCTTTTTGTATTGAACATTTCCTCACCACCAACTCATTTCCAAGTTTCGCACTAGGTAGGGAAATAATGTTAAAGTGCCCTTTAGGACTTATTTGATCATATTATGTCAAGGGTGGAAATCGTCCATCAGTTAGGACCTATAGAAAATCATATCTAAAAATTCCTAGACAAAACGACAATATCAGGTCAAACACACTTTAATTTAAACGTCACCATGGTGCAGAATTCAGTAGATAAGCCCCATGAGACGTCTGTCCGTAGACGATGCCTGCAGCAATGACTTTCTTACGTCTCAACGGTCTGCATTCTCAAAAATCTCAAGGCATATCTTGACCAACATCTGTAGCATTTTTCCCGTTTGCGAAGCTATCAGAGGATAGCATTGTGTTCATGATTCCTCGATCGTTTGAAAAGCTATGACTTTTGGTTTGGTTCCTTGGCAAAGCCCATAATAACCTTTCAGGTTATAACAACTCAACAAATGCTGTCTATTTCGGTAACCCCCCCCCCCCCATTGTCTCTAGGAACAGCTCCATACAGTAAGGTGTACAGTGTTTGTGTGACAGAACTCGTGGTTGTTTGGATCCTTGTGTTTGACCACCACTAAACATTACGAACGACGCGTTCAAATGTCTTCAGTTCAAAGGAAGACTTACGGAATTCCAGAATCTAAAACTAAAACACAATTTTTTAACTTTGTTTTTTTTGTAGGAGAAAAGAAATATTGTTTAAAGTTACACGGACGGAATGATTAGATTTTTAAAATTAAAATAAAGGGAAAAAAACAAACCCAAACAAATCATTGTATGACTTTTCCTACAAGATCTTTTAAATTTGTGCATTTTGCATTTATAGGTGGTTTTTCTAGAATCCACTTCCGTTTTCGAAAATAGGTTTATTCTTTGTGAATTTTATGTCAAACAAATTGCTTTTGAATGAATTATATATGTTTCAAATTACAACATTCTAGTACAAATTTTGTGCGCGATATTTAGTAAGAAAAAAAAAAGCTTTGTTGTTGTTGTTGTTTTTGTTTTTGTTTTTTATCACCCTGTACTTTATTCGCATAAGATAACATAATATTTCACATTAATAAAAAACGTAGACAGAAAAAAACCCTTTTTCTACCATATTGTGATAATAATATATACACGGTAAGAACAGCAGCGAAAACAAAACATATTATCAGCACTTACTAACACACCACAACTATGAATTAAACAAATGAGTCTTGAACAATCGCTTCAACTTATTAATATTTGTTATTTTTCTGATGTCCTGGGGTTAGGAGTTCCAAATATTGTAGGGCTAAAAAGTGACAAACCTCTCTCGCCAAAAGATCTTAAGTGCACTCTAGGGGCTCTGACTTTTACTTCATCTGTGGATGAGCGTAACTGACGAGGTATGGAACATACGGTGTTAAACGATCAGACAGATGTGATAAAGCACTATTGTTAAGACATTTATAACAGATAGTGCACACTTTATATTGGATTCTCTTATCGTCAGAGCTTTTAACCTTTTCTTTTCATGCAGGATCTTTCTTCTTTTTCTTCAGCACTAATCTTGCGGTGTTTTTTTTTTTTTTTTTTTTGGGGGGGGGGGGGGGGCTTCTTGCGATCTCTCCATTCACCACACGAGATACCAGACAGAACTGAATTGTAATTGTCTCGTTTTGACAAGACAAAAAAGAAATCTAGCACGCATGCAATACCAGTTTAAATAAGGTGTCTTATCTTACTAATTATTCTGAGATCAAAGTACATGCATCGAGTGATTTACTTGGTTGTTCATGGATATGTCTGAATTTAAATTGATACCAAAGTTCTTGGCCCTCCTGGAAAAGGATATACACATGTAATCATCACCATCCAGAGCCAGATCTGCGACAGACATCGGCGATCATGGATCTCCTTTCAATCCTTTGCTCAGATGCTCTAAAAAAAAGCTACGTTTCCCTGATCTTTCCCTGTTACCCATTTGTTTAGGTTCCCTCAGTATGTTGTTCTGGGCCTACCCGTGCCACGTTTACCTTAAGTTGTGCCAGTGAGAGCTAGATGTTCAAGACCCTTCAGTCTATTCAGGTGTCCCAAAAACTGCATTTGTCGTTTCCTGATTGTTTTTAAAAGTGATCGTCCCATGTGAGCTTCATCAAGCACTACCTCATTTGATTTCTTTTCCTTCCGCGATACTCTCAGCTGGCTCTTAAGAAACCACATTTCTGTGGCTTCTATTTTATTTCCACTGTCTTTAGTGATTGTCCAGCATTCACAGTCATATTATAAAGAAGGGTTGACCATTCATAGCATCTCAGAACTTTCATCTCGGTACATTGTAGTCCTGAAATATTGGTTATGTAACAGTATTTTCAATTTCTAATTGGCTTCTCAGGATAAAGATTTTAAAAAATTCTCAAAATATGATGGTTTCGGTTTTTGTTTTGTTCTTGGAGTTATATTTTTTGTTTGGGAGGGGGGCGGGGGTTCACCCAGCATCAATTTGTTTTCACACATTGATTTTTACTCAATTTGCCGGTGCATTTCTCTACTCTATTATTTCATTCGCATGGTGTGTGTGTGTGTGTGTGTGTGTGTGTGTGTGTGTGTGTGTGTGTGTGTGTGTGTGTGTGTGTGTGTGTGTGTGTGTGTGTGTGTATGTGTGTGTGTGTGTGTGTGTGTGTGTATATACCATGTATGAATGTAATATGTATGTATTATGTATGTGTCGGAGAGAGCAGAGAGAGAGAGAGAGAGAGAGAGAGAGAGAGAGAGAGAGAGAGAGAGAGAGAGAGAGAGAGAGAGAGAGAGAGAGAGAGAGAGAGAGAGAGAGAAAGAGAAAGAGAGAGAGAAAGGGGGGGTGAGAATGGGAGAGGGAAAAAGAAAGCGTGTGTGTGAGTGTGTGTGTGTGTGAGAGAGAGAGAGAGAGAGAGAGAGAGAGAGAGAGAGAGAGAGAGAGAGAGAGACAGACAGAGAGAGACAGACAGAGAGAGATAGAGAGACAGAGGGAGAAAGAGAGATAGAGGCAGAACATTTAAGTTCAAACCATAGCTCGTGATAAAAGCAGTGTGACTGTCAGGCCCCGGGAATTACCCGGGAGTTACCCGGGAATTTGAAAAAAAACCCGCCAATACCCAGGAATGCCGCTGGAATTTGAGGAAATATGTAAGTTTCGCCTGGAAAGACCCGGTAAAAAAATCATAAAAGTTCTCGAATATTTGAAAACCAAATCCGATCACGTCTTTAATTTCATTCTTGCCGGTCGCGATTGTGATATTCATTCGGCTTTTCACGGTCTGAGAGTACGTTTCACGCGAACAGGCGGCTATGGCGTCAAGCGGAAGTGTAGATCTACTTTCGCTTTCGTCACCACCCAGAAATTTGTCGATAATACTCTGATAGGGCCTAACGCAGAATATCGTGAAATATGCAGGTTGTGCATTACAAAAATAGTGTCGCCATGAAAATAAAATCAATATTCGTCACTGTGCATTAGCTAATGGGGGGGGGGGGGGGGGGGCAAAGTTACAAGCGTCTTGTTAGGGCTGGTTATTGTGACCAGTCAGTGAACCTGCGCGCGTTCTGAGCGCTGCGAAGTACAGGACTCCGGAATGGTGGAGATTATTGATTTTTTTAAAAGATACGCTTGGGGAGAGAGAGAGAGAGGGGGGGGGGGGGGGGGGCTGAACGTGACACCAGAGGACAAAACACTGAACTTGGAAGCATTTTTTTTTACATTCAGAATCTTGATTACTACTTCAGCTCTCGACAAAGTAAAGTATTTACTTTATTTACACTCTTCAGGAATGGAGGAATAAATCTTTAAAGAAAAGTGACACATGCGTTTCCAAGTTGCAAAATATATGATAAATGTATAGACTGATTTTTTAAATTCCGCTTTCGTGGTTGTACACTCCATAATTTCAATGTGTGGAATAAGTGCGCAAGGCTAGTGAACGGTAACCTCACTTGCTTACAATGGCTTCTTAGAAGACGGACTTTCTCAAGATTACATCTAGCTCCTCAATAAAACTGTGCGCCCTTTTAATGATTCTGAACCATCATTAATTTTGTCAAATTCGAAAGTTAAATGGTTCATAAGTTTTAGGCGGCCAAGTGTGAACTTCACAATAAATATAATACACTAGCTGGGCCCCCTTTGGATGAAAGGGAATATTTTGCTAAATATATGTGTCTAAATTCAGGAAATGAATAAATAAAAAATCGGGCTCCGTCATGTAGTCCCATCTATCTTTTAGCAGGTACTTGCCATCTTTCAACTCTGTAGCTGTCGTAGTTTTATGGGAAAAGTGCCACGTGTGTTTCCAAGTTGCCAAATATATAATACTAGCTGAGCACCCGGCTTTGCTCGGGGTCGACGCCTTGGCGTCACTGCTCCTACTGGTCTACGCCGCAGAGGCATTTTTCATCTACATGTACCTTGCTGTCTAGCATTTCACAGTCATACCTGGATTCTAGGTCTATATTGCTTTAGTTTAAGTCTGCCTTGATTAACTCCTTTCTTGATCTACATTGTTTTAGCGTATTGCTGTCTAGCCCTTCACAATAATAAAATACGGATTTCGCCTTACACCATCACAAAAAATCACTAAGAAAATAATAATCCACCAAAGGGCTGCTACACTGAAAAAGGAACACACCGACGTCTTCAAAATCACAGAGGCAGTGTCTATAGCTTGTTCACTTTCTTCTGACTACGTTAAAAAACATTCTTGCTCATTGACAAATTAACCTAGGCCCACGAAACTTTGCATGACACTTCTACAGTAACAGACTATTCGAAATGTGAGCGTGCAAATTCATATGCACATTTCAGATTATGACATACGAATTACGGCAATGCAACATGGCTTACTTGAAGATAAGAAATGATCCCAGGCTCAAGTAGGGCCTACTTGGAAAAGACTGATTCTGCGCTCTGAGGCTGCATCACTTTCCATGAAATAAACTTGTAGAAATGAATGCTCATTTTGGGTGTCAGGAAGGAGAGAGCCAATGCGATGATATACTTGACCCTGCACGCGAAACTGTGGATTCCATCCATTGAGGGTTGCATCGGTATAGTCCATGGATGTGAGCTGAAAATAATTGTTGTACAGCCTGATTTTCTCCACAAAATGAGCGGACAGTGTCGACACACCAGACAGAAGGATTTGCAGTTCAGGAGGTGGTTTTGGAAATGGATGCAGATCAACGTTTGCCGTTGCTATAGCAGATACCTTGTGTTTCATATGGACATCTTATGGCCAGGCAGTGTGTACACTGTGCTGTCAGTTCCCCAATGTAGCACTCGTACTGAAAGGAATTGACAATGTAGAGGAATGCTTTTGGGAGATTTAACCTTGACCTTTGCGAGCTCGAGGGGTTCCAACTGCAGAATTTCGTTTTCTTTTCGGAATGGTCAGGCGCTATCTAGATCTAGATTCTAATCTAAGACGTGTTGACGTTGTTCCCAGTAGCAAGAAAAAGAATTTGACAAAGGAGTCCAGAAAAAGCGATGATGGGCATCAAACGAAAGGATTGCAGTCGAATTTAGCATCAAGTAAAAAAAATAAAACATGAGGCTAGATCTATATGGGTCGCACACTTAAAATAGAGCTCAGTATTGCGCGACATTGCGCAATAGTATCGAACGGAAGTACGACTTGAAATAAACAAACCTAGCGGATTTTCTTAAATTAAAGAGACAGAAGCGTCGGCCTACAAAAGCGATCGGCGAAATAAAGAAGTTTAGCTTTTTGCAGCAAAACTGTCTCAAAACTGAAAAAAACAAGGGTGCCATGATCTGGGGAATATTTTTAAGAATATTTTGGCGAAAACCTCATGTCGATCGATGCAGCCATTAAAAAGCCTTTTGAATAGCAAAATTCGGCCACCACAAAGAGATAATAGATTAATAGATGGATAGATTGATTCCCTACTCCGCTTTTGTGGTTGTACACTCAAGAATTCCAAAGGTGTGGTACCAGGGCGCTCGGCTAGTGAACGGGAGTTTTCGGCGACCAAAGGGACGACTTTCACATAATATAATATACTAGCTGGACCCCCTCTCGATGAAAGGAATGATCAGTACTTTAACATCAGCTGAATGTCATTGGCCTACTATATTTACGCTCAACTGAAATGGAGCAATAAATCATGGGAGATGCAAAAAAGTTAGAAGGTTTAGATATAGTGATGTATAGATTGATTCTCTCTTCCGCTTTCGTGGTTGTACGCTCCAGAATTTCAATGGTGTGGAAACAGTGTGCACGGCTATTGAACGGAAGCCTCATTTGTTTACACTGGTGTCTTAGAAGACGGACTTTCCCAAGATTTGATCCAAACAAAACTAATGAAAAACTTTAAATTAAACGACAGTGGCTTCAGGCTCCCCAATAGAACTATGCACCAGGGGCGGCTCGTGCGGCTAACAAGTGGGCGTGCACAATAATAATTAAGCTATGGCATGCTGAAGATAGTCAAGGGCATAGTAAATGAGACGGTGTATAATTTTAGGATCTCTGGGTTGGTGAGGGAGGGCCTCGTGGTTTTATTTTCATTTCTTTGTACTTGTCGCTTTGATTTTTAGTAGATCTACTAAATGTGTTTGTTAGCTAAACATCAATTTTGTTCTTCATGAATTGGAACTGAACACTCAAATACATGTAATAACTTTCACTACCCCACTACAAAACCATTCAAAGGCAAAATAACTCATAGGACGATCACGTTCACCTCCCTCAGGTTCACGGCTACAGAGTCACTTAAAATAGTGGCAAGACAAACAATAGAATGAACCAATCACAGTTCACTTGAGCACTCCGCTGGATTGCTCCGGGGCCCACATAATACTGGCAAAGAAGAGCGTAGGGTCTATCGTGTTTATTTTTAGACTGTGTACTGTGGGCTATGTTTCGGCACTATTCGGCAGGAGCATATTTGAGATGTGCCAGCTTATCAATATTAATGTACCGCCAAACCTGCTACGAGTGTCGTCATCGTTTTGGTTATCCCCAAGAGCGATTTATAGGTCAGGTTTACTGCTTACTAGAATTGTCAGGCCTTCTCAGAGCGACCGTAGTTTGAAAATGTGGAGGCGATGCATAACTAGGTCAGAACGTGGGAGTCACATTAAACAGCCGATTGTCATTTCATTCCTATAAATAGCATTGTACTAAGTGACAAATTCCCTGGCAGAAAGAGAGAAATACCCTTCCTTTAATAGCAATTAGCATTCAATGTGCACTTTGCATTTTTCCATTAATGAAAACGTTCTTCATTTTAATTACAATTGTTCTTTTTTAATACTTTAAAAACATTTCTGAAATTTTATAGGTCAGGGGAGGTGAGAAGAATAGTGACGTAAGTAAACAAAGTTTTCAAAATGTCAGCCGCCGTGCCTTGTGATTGTGATGTGAAACGTGTGACATGAGGATAGGCCTAGTATTTCATTTGGATTATCGATTCCAGTGCTTTCTAATGAAATGCATTGTATAGACTTGTTGAAAATGGGCAGAAAATGTTGTGTTACTGGGTACAGGTCAAATTATGCCTCTACTGACAAGGTTACCGTTTTTAGACTACCAAAAGATAAAGATGGGAGAGAACGTTAGATGCAAGCGATCCCACGCGACAATATACCCGATACTGCATATACTGTTGTTTGCATTAAACATTTTCCTGAGGATTTGAAACTATTTCTGTCGAAGGAAGACTAAGACCAAAATATCATCCATCAGTATTTTCTAATTTGCCCAAAAGTTTAATTCCAACACCAGTGCCCTTAGCAAGAACAACATGTAGAGCTAGTTATTCAGTCAGATCAGTTGAAAGTGACCAGTTAGAAGAATATTCACAAAAAGACACTGTTTCTTTTGATTCATTGTGTTCATATGTAGGAGCTCACGGCTTTGACCTTCCATTTAAGATCAGTGCTTTCAGAGATGAAAACTTGTTGTGTCTTCAGTCAACGGATTATTTGCCTTCATCCAGTATTCCTCGCTTTTTGTTAAGCATCTCTCCTGATCAAAGTTTTGAAGGATTTCATGCAGGTGTCAAAACATCAATTAAATCATTGTGTAAAAACAAAATTGTAAAACTAAACAGGTAGTCACAACTAGAAGAAGCTTTACGCTATCTGAATTCTTTAGACTTAGATCATATGAAGTCAATTTTGCTTGAACAATGTGCAAGTTTAGGCACAACAAAAGTTGGGACACTGAAATATTCCAGTGACATGTTTGTAAGAGCTTTTGAATATCTTGCTACATCACGTACATTGTACAATCAAATTCGTAAAGATTTTGGACTTCCAAGTATAGCAACACTAAATCGTTTGTCATCGAAAGTAAACAATTCCAGTGATTATACGTTCATTTCAAACATTTTTACTGGTTTGGATGAAAGACAGAAAAGGTTCATTCTGTTGTTGGGTGAGGTTTATGTGAAACCTCTTCTGACTTATCATGGAGGTATGCTTTTTGGAAAAGCTGTCAACAGCCCAGAGCATCTTGCAACGATAGTGCTAGGTTTCATGTTAGTCTCTCCTTTTGGAGGACCTTCATTTCTTGCCAAGATGTTGCCAGTCTGGAGATTAGATGCACAATTTATGTTTGAACAGACACAGCTTCTGTTAACTCAAATCAAAAGTGCAGGTGGCTGTACAATATGCATAATATGTGATAATAGTAGAACTAACCAAGCCTTTTTCAAAATGTTTCCATTAACATCACCATGGAAAACAGATGACAATATGTTTCTACTTTATGATTTTGTTCATATCTTGAACAATATCGAACACAATTGGCTTACTGAGAAAACTGGAGAAATTACTTATACATGTAACAACAATGGTGATCAACTGACTGCTAAATGGCAGCAAATCCGACAGTTTCAAAAGTGTGAAGATGGAGAATTGATAAAACTATCTAAACTTACATTCCAAACTGCGAATCCAAAACCAATAGAGAGGCAAAGGGTTGAGACCTGCTTAAAAGTCTTTTTGTGATGAAACAAAAGAAACCTTGATAAACCACCCAGACATGCAGAAAGAAAACGTTGATGGCACTGTCAGATTTTTAGAAAACGAAATAACGTTTTTTTAAAATCATGAATGTGAAATCTCTGAATGAAGATGTACGACAGAGAGATCCTCTCCGTGCAGCAATCGTGTCCCCTGATGATATCCAACTACATATTTTGACAGAATTTGCTAATTTTGATGCAAGTAGTATAAAGGGCTCACATGGAAAAAGGGAAAAAATGCTGACACAGCCACTGCTATACAGCATAGATTTACATGCTTGGGTGTTGTTGAAATGGCAAAATATCTTTTGCCAACAAATCGTAGATTCTACTGCTAGGAAAATTCACAACTGATCCGCCGCAAAAATCGTTTGGAAAACTTCGACAAGGTAATGGTGGAACATATTTCACAAATACACAGCAAATTTGGGGAAAAGTGAACTTAATGAAAGCAAAAGTTTTGTTAAGACTAAATTTAGATGTATCTGGTTTACATTCTGAATCGGGTCATTCTTGTGAAAAATGTGTGCTTCAATGGACTCAAAAAATCTGTCAACTGATTGAACCAATTCCAGAAATGGACAATTCGGTCAAAACAAGTCAAGTGCAGTCTAGTCTACATTGCTGGCCATGTCATAAAAAAGACAAAAACCTAAAGGAGGATAGTTTTTGTTACTTTGAAAAGTATGGGGAGTATACATCTTCTTTGAGTAGAGGAGGTATAGTTCAAGCTGGGGACTCAGCATGTGGACCATCTTTTTCTACATAGCCTTTCAGTCAGTGTCTGACAAGGTATCAGAAACTCTTTGAGGGAAATATTTATGGACATCTCACAGTATTATGGTTTTGAGATGAGACAACACAACTGCTTTGTCATGAGCAATATTTTGCTAAACAATTTCTGCAACTGCAAGATATCCAATCCACCATCTGAGAGAGAACCTAAACAGAAAGTCCTAAAGCTGTCTTCATAAACAATGTTAGTTAAACCTTTTGTCATACTATTAACAATGTTATGTTTGTGGACGCATGTGTCTGTCTAAGTCTCTATGTGTGTATGCATGCTTAGTATTACCAGAGAGTATTTAATAATAGAGAGCGGAAACGAAGCCTCTTTTCGCGTATCCAGGTCACCAGCTGATTGTGAAACGAGGCGCGGTAAACAAAGCTAATGGCGGCTGTCGGCAGTCGCAAGTCACCCGCAAGTGTAACTGGTGTTTTGCGGCAGTCTGCGTCCGTGCCAATTCAAGATCACACAATTACCAGACCTAGCATTCTTTAGCTTTCCAAAGGACCCTGAAATGTAAGAATTTGCACATGTACTTTTTCATTAACCTTATTTAATATCGTTTTTCTCATGTGTAGATCTAGATCTAGATCTAGATCTAGGCTTATCTAGATCTAGATCTAGATCTAGGCCTAACTAGATATCTAGATCTATCTAGATCTAGATCTAGATCTAGAATACCTGGACTCTAGACCTAGATCTGGAAACCTAGAGATATAGATCTAGATATAGATATAGATCTAGATCTAGATCTAGATTAGATAATAGATCTAGATCTAGTATCAGTGTCCGGGTCCTGATTAGAACTAGATCTAGAAT
>NW_004798133.1:137895-145395 GCF_000002075.1 Aplysia californica | reverse complement strand
ATATCCTCGAAATGACCGCTACTATCTCTGTAATACATTTCAGAACTAAATTGAGATTTCTTAGCCCCACGATCATAGTTAATCGTTTTTTCTAGAATTGCACGATAAGGGTAGGTATTCTCGCTTGATGTTACCAACACGTTATTCAGAGATATGTCTAACTGTTCAAATAAAGAATGTAGCCAATTATTTACTGGCCCCACACTCGCCCCTCTCTCCAAAGATGTACCATCAGCTTCTACAATCTTAGCTCTCACGTGGAGGTATGTGTTTGATAGGTCTAGAAACTCTTCGGATGCCTTCTGAGGTATTGAAAATTCAATATTGACGGATTGATTCAGAGAAGCCAAGGGGTGGTATTCGACATAATTTCCATCTTCAACCGATGTCTGAGTAGGGGGTAGAGTGAAGAGATCCAGACCGGAATCCACACTTTCCGGGGAGTCTTGATGAAGAAGCGACATGTTAGAGGAAAATATCTGGTTCTTTCTTTTGTCTTTTTCGTTTCTGGGGTCTCTTTTTAACTGGTTGTCTTATCGCCGGTATACCCGGTGGTGCTGCACGAAACTCCCCAATAGCCTCCTTGAGAAGTCGTTGTCCAGCAGCTTTAGCTCTCGATTTAAAAGCAGTCTTGATATTCTTTCCTGACAAAACGTCCTGAGCTATCTGTAATCCTCCTCTTGTTCCTTCTCGTAGTAATGTTTTTGCACCACTTTTCACTAATGGCACAACGGTTCTCAAGAGACCGGAGAATAAATTACCAAGTCCACGACCACGTTGAAGACCACTACCAACGAATACGGGTAGTCCTCCACCAACTTGTTGTCTATAATAAGCTTCGTACAGTCCAGGGTTGGGTTTATATACCCGACGCATGATTGTTCTTTTGACTAAGAACGTCTCGGTCTCAAATGAAGTGTAACCACAGTCTTTCCTTTTGCAAATGAGGCTGTTTTCCCCATGTCGGAGCTTAAAAGTATTTCTACAGTGTTGAACTGATGTCTTCCCAAGGGTTGGTAATGCGGTTTCTCATAAATTTGATAAATAACGTCAGCCGTTTTCTCAACGGTTGGAACGACCCTCAAGAGCGGTACAAGCATATCTCCAACCTGTCGATGTCTCACCAGGTCACAGTAAACAAATAACATGTAACCGATGAAACCGTCTGAATGGATATCAACCATTCCAGAACCTTCGTATTTACCAGCTCCGCTCATTACATCGAGGGGGAAGGCTAACATCTTTTTCAGAACGGGACTCAATTGTACTGTAGCGCCTTCGTCATAGAGCTTTAACGTCGCTCTTTTCGTAGAATGATCATAAAAGAATCTAGTTGTCTTGGTTCTGTTGGATTTTTTTGGAAAGCGCTCACGAATGATAAAGTTAAGACTGGAAATAAATGTAGCCGGGGAGTCGTAAAGACCTTCTGATAAAGTCAATCGACAGGGATCAGCATCACCACTAATTTGTATTATCAACCACACTTGATCTGTCTGCACGTTGGAGTAGGTATTAGGAAACAAAATCTCGCTTAGTCCAATTTCATAAAGTTGTCCTGAGAGATCAATAGTCTGTGGTAATTTTGTGTAGAAATGTCCTCCGTGATTATTCGGAAATTCCTTTCCCGAACTATTCGAGGGAAGGGTTAGGTAAAAATCTCCCATGTCTGTTCCAGCTGTGGATCTATCTGTTTGGTATTTGGTTTTGCTCTGTTTAGTTTGTTTGTTTGTTTGTTTGTTTTTTCTTTCTAATTAAACGTTTTACTCGTTACCCGTCGTAATGTTCTATGTTACGACCAGGAACCCATGAGTTGAATGACGGTGGGTACCCCGACCAAGATACTAAATACTCGACTTCCCTCCCTCTCCTTCTCTGTTTTAATATCTCCGACACTCGATAAATTTCCTTATTCGCAACTTTTTGCAACTCTTGATAGTAAAATGTACCTTCTAATTCCTCCCCAGCATCATCTTTAAGAACGTACACAATTGGTTCAGTTTTGCGGTGAACTCTACTGATAGTGAAGAGTTCTTCTGTCCACGAGGGGAGATACCCCTTATCAAACTGTCTCTTCACTTTGCTTATACGTACACGATCCCCTTCCATCAGGGAACTTGTAGTTTTTCGTGGTTGAGATTTTCCGTACAGGTTTTGCCACACAAACTCTTGATTACTCGAATCCACATGAGACGGTGCCATTTGTATGCTTGTATGATATGTATTATTATAACTGTGAACTAGATCCTGTATAACATCCATATAACGTCTTGTATTGTGATAGGTGAAATACTTCCATAGTCTTTCTTTCAACGTTCTATTAAATCTTTCAACAATGGAAGCTTTGATTTCGTTGTTCTGAGTGGTGAAAAAGGCGACTTGGTGATTTTTCAAAAACAGTTGAAACCGTTTGTTTGTAAATTCACCTCCCTTGTCTGTCTGGAGTCGTAACGGTTTTTGACTGGTTTTGAAGATGTGCTCGAAGGCTGCTATTAATGTGTCTCCAGTTTTATCTCTCAGAGGAAGGACGAACGCGAATTTTGAAAATACATCAATACAGGTGAGTAAATAACACATTCCATTGTTTTCATGTTTCAGACTTTTAACGTCAATGAGATCAGCTTGAAACTGATGGTTAGGTCCACCGACGATAACCTTGCGTCTGTTGAACTTTCGACGAATAGGTTTATGAAGTGTGTACGTATCTTGAGTTTCAAGCCAGCGTTGAACAGATTGACGTTGTATTTTACTCTTTCTCCTCAAAGAATCAACACCACCAAAACTTCCAGTTTGTTTGGGATCGAGGTAAATTTCACTCAGTTTTCTCTGAACGCTTGCCATTTTAACCTGTCTATCTTCTGTTTTCTTTTAGAGCGACCAGGGGTGGTGGTGGTAGTGGTGGTGGTTTTGTCGGTAGGTAGCTGACCGTTGATCTGTTCCATACTCCGCCATCGAGATGAATTACCAATTGCCTCTCTTGGGACGTTTGCTTCTTTAAGTACTTTAGCAAAAGATGACCAACCTTTTGGGGGTTCTACTCTCTTCCTTTCACGAATCAAATCATGGATAAGGTCGATAATATTTGTTTCTGGTAAAACATTGCTTCCGATCACCAATTGCTTTTTATTATCCCACGAGATATCTGGAATCTTCTTTATTTGATCCCATAGTAATTTAGCTTTATTCTGGAGTTGCTTCGGTAGTGTGCTTATTACCACAGATTCCAAATCATCAGTGTCTACCATCGGTCCTCTACTCGTCTCCCTCTCCTCCTCTCCATTACCAATTTGGATTTTTCCCAGGGGTCTCTGACGGTATTTATCAGTTAGATTTAAATATCGTTGTAAGGCTTGTTGATACATTTGGGCTTTTCCACGATCGTCTCCTTCAGTGGTGAGAATTTCTTTCATTTCTCTATCAAGCGATGAAATTGATGACGCAAGCGCGTCTGGGGGTGAATAATTATTATTTATAGACCCTCGCCACTGCTGGGGATCTATCAATAGCATTTTTTTGGCTGCCATTTTTTAAATGTATTTATTTATTTATCCGATCAAGTTACCGAGAAGTCCGATCACTGGAGCGAGCAGAGCACCCAAAAATCCACCTCGTTGAAGTAAAAGAGATTTTTTTTTGGGTACAGATTGTCGTAGACATAACTTCCTCAAGATGCTTTTGTATCGTCGTAATTTGCTTTTCTGTGAAGCTGTCAGTGGCACATTACCCTTTAAGACGTTATGACAGCACTCACAGAGTGTGTTGATCAATTCTTTATTGGCGTTCTTAATAATAGCTTTAGTCACAGAAGGGGTTGACGCTTTTAAAGCTCTCAACACGGTCGCGTGTTTCTGCAGTCGTTTCATCACTTTGGTACATAAACAACCTGTTGTTGCTCTGGAAAAATGTTTGTTCTCAGTCTGACTTCATCCGATGTGTCTTGTTTCAGGTCCACGAGCAAATAGCCATAAGCTTGACTTGTTGCTAATTTATAAGCCTCCTGCATGTAACCTACACGACCGGGGTACATTTGTTTCGCTAAATGGGTGATTTGTGAAACATCTCTCGGATTTTTGAAAAGCACGATGTAATGCGAATTCAAGTTGATCGTTCTTTGTACTTTATTCTGGACGAATAAATTTTGTACCACGAAGAGAATTGAAAAATTACGGTGGTGACTCCCCTTTGTGAACAATTGAGACACCCGAGTGTCTGCTTCATTCATTAAGTCATCTATGATAATCAGACGCCTAATATCATCTGTGTAGTCCTCGATCTTGGGTAAACCTTCAGTGAAAAATACTTTACTATTACTTTTTCTAATTCTCTCGTAGGCTCTCTGATATTCTCCATAACAGAATATTACTTCTTCGGGGACGGGAACCATCATGTCTGGTAAAAATTTTAAAAATTTCTCAATAAAGTTCGTTTTCCCAGATCCCGTAGGACCTGCTACTACACAGGTAAACGGATGCTTGAAACGGGTTTCAATGCTCAGCAACATTGTGATCGATCAGCGCTACGTAGGTCATAAACTCTCTCCACTGTTCTTTTCTGAGTTGAATTCCTTTGATAGTAGGGCGCTCCTTCAAGAACTCACGTATATCCACGAGCGCTTCGTTGTTGGGAAAACATACGCTGACTCTCACAACACTGTCCAGGTGAAATTGATACCCACAAGAATTCACACTACCATTTATATTCTCCTCTGTCTCTGGCGATTTATCCATTGTGGGAGTCAGATTGTGAACGGTTACACAGTCTATGATCACGATCACCATTAAAAATAAACAACAAGCACACCCCAATAGGAGTTGTGATCTATTAAAGCTCCAAGGGTTCTGTACTGACCCCATCTTCCAGAACTTTCCTCTTAATGTATAAATACGATAAGGATGCTCGCTCCTGCTCGTACGTAAACACTCTAGCCCCATCTGTCCTAAACCCTCTATTTATACCTTTCCCATTTTGAGTCGTTTGAAGAACTCCCAGAAAAGATTCCTTTTTCAGCGTGTTAATGGAAGTGCTCAGACCTTTGGTGACCACTTTGCGATTCCTTTCCTCTTCATTCTCACTTTTGCTGAAACAATAGTAAGTTTTACTGCAGAGCGCGACAATACCATCCCCTTGGTATTCCAACTTGAAGAGACCAGGAGTTCGTCGATCATCCTTGAACCGTTTTTTGCAGCAAGGTCTGCTCCCATCCCATGTCTCTCCTCGGTATTTGACATCTACAAACTCTTCTCGGTGAGTGTCACAAGCAGGTGAGGGAAACCATAGATGATAAGATTTGTAAAAATCTCTCTTCGTATCCTCTTTCAACGCACACTCCAAAGAGGGCTCGGGAATCGCCATATAGAAACTGTCAGTATCCATCTGACAAAGCTGAAAATTCCTGAGGTACTTTTTGAGACAGTCGTAGTAGAACTGTAGCATACGCAGTTTTGCCATTTGATAAACGAAAAATCCTATTTGTAGGGGTAATCCCCATTTGATCATTTTTTTCCCCATTTCGACCTCATCAACCTCTTGATCGATAGGTGTAAGTTTCCTAAACAGTTTGTCATTTATAAATTTAGAGGCGTCTCCTTTCACATACTTCACAGTGCGATGCTTTGCTAAATTCTCAATAGTCTTACCATAAGCCGAGTTTCCCAACAATTTGAAAGTATCTGCCAGAATGGTACTGTCCAAGTTCTTATCTCCTTGTCGGCGTGCGTGGGTCACCTTATCTCCAAAATCTCGGAAGCACGGGTTGGGACGATATTCTATCACTTGCTGCACATCCGTCACCTCTAACCCGTGTTCTATATACCACCGCAGTAGCGGTGTGATGAGTAAAATCTTCTCTCCAAACAAGCTTCCCACGAGCGTACGTCGTGGTTGTGATAAAAGCTTGTGTGTTTGACAGTGTCTTTTCATGTGTTCCCCTATATCATCTCTAGAGACGTCGATGTTTTTGAAAATAGGAGGCATTTCGCTGAAGTGATTTCGCAAATGTTTTGGCACTCGAATATCACACTGAATCATCCCAAAGAGACGACCTGATATGACAGCGTCTATAATCTCTTTTTGTGAAATTGTACCCTTTCTTTCAGTAAAGGCAGAGCGATATGTGATTTGATTGTCTTCCAAAAACGCTGAAATGAATTTACTAGTCTTCTTGAGATTCTCCCATTGACATTCCCACATTTCTGTGACTGGTATCTTTAATTCCTCTCTCAGATACTCTGTAATTTCAGTTGTTTTCTGCCTCAACTGTTCTAGAGATTTACTCTCGTCGTACGGGTGGTGAGTTAGGTGTTTTGTAAGTTCACAGTCATGTCCGTGGAATGCACAACCATGGAACTGGTAAGCCCTCTCACCGTCCCATCCATCTACTCTGATACGACGATCCCCGAGTTGGTGCTCTCTGCCGTTGAATTTATGACGTATATAAACACCATTAACAAAAGAAATATACTCCAAAAATTCTCTCGCTAAGCGCCCAAATTTATCAACCTGTTCTGCCTTGAATCCTGTTTCTTTCCTACGACGTATGGGGTGTTCTGTCGGGAGAGGGTTTGATATGCACCAAAGGTAAAGAGAATTACTGTCCCATCCTGAAACACTTTGCACCCACTCTTTACCTCGTATTTTTGTAACACCACTTTCATGATATCGATGAAAGACAATTGAAGGACCACCGACCATTTGTTCTCTCAGCAAAGTGTGGAGATCGCTATGTTTTTCCCCAAACAAAGAAAAATATACATCACCAGGTCCTGTTTTAAACAAGTAACGCAGCGTTACACCGGGAATAGATTTTGCATCCTTTAACATATCAATGTTCAGTTCCCTCTTGTAAAAGTCTGTTTGAATTTGTAGTGCTTGAATCATTGGTTCCACATCTAAGAAACTGTACCATTCAAGAAAATTTTCCAGTGTTTCCATTTTTTTCTCACTCCAAACTTGTTGACAGTAGGTGTAATCTTCATCAGAAATGTGAGAATTCTTCAACGAGCTGTAAAAGGCTTCTTTGGGTGGTAGCGCTGTCTCTTTAAGCTGACTTAAATCAGTTATGTATTCATAAGGAAAAAATCCTTTTTTCTCAGACACGCCGTATGCTGCTAAATATCTAGAATAGTTAAAACCAGGGGCCAAAAAGTTCGTAATGTCCAGGAAAATGAATTTTTTTGTGAGGACGGATATGAAATCATTATTTCTTTTGATGATTGTAGGTTTATATTCCGCCTCCTTCTCCTCATCCTCCTCCTCCTCCTCATCATCATCATCCTTTTCGAGTACGAACCGTTTAACGAAATAGGGTTTTATCAGATTTATATCATACCTCCCTGAGTTATAACCAACAACTGGCACTTGACGAAGATAATTGTCCAACACGTTGAGTAACTTCGTATCGTTCCTATTGTAAATCTCCTCGTAAGCAGAAGCAAAGTCTTCTTTTAAAAGAGTGTAAGCTTTATCGGCAATTTCTTCTAGATAATCACCCATTCTGTCTACCAA
>NW_004798133.1:129521-136116 GCF_000002075.1 Aplysia californica | reverse complement strand
ATTTTAGATCATTACCCAAAACGGGGAGTTTTTTTTAAATCATTACCTAAAACGGGCAGTTTTTAAATCATTACCTAAAACGGGGGGGGATCTAGACCCCTTCTTTCTACTTATAACGAACAATCGGATTCAACGAGATTTTAGGTCAGGCCCGGCAACCTCGTTGAACCCGAGTTCCACTGTAAATCATCATTTACTCCACATACCCAAAAATTGAAGAGCGCCTGATTCCACCACTTCGTGACACATTTAAAGCACCATCCAAAGGCCTTTCAGAAATTGAGAATTTAATGGGGACCAGTGGTGGGGAACGAATTTTTTAAATCAGTATATTAGTTACGATTATATTCCTTGGATCACTAAAGAGTCAAAAGTCTGGACATTCCATCAGGGTGTGCTTGTTCCTAAAGTCGTTATATATAATACTAGAGCTCGCAGCGGTGACGTCACACATGTCAGACATGGGGGCCTTCTTACCCTCATCAGCATGGCCGGCGTTCACCCATTTACAAGAACAATCTGAGCCCCTACCCCGCTCCCCACGAGCTCTAGTGTATTAACCACCATCCTGCCCCCATATTTCAGTGCAAGACCACCGAGACGCCTCTACCAAAGTCTCAAAAAGTACTCATCCGTCTGTTGAACTGTGCATGTCTTGCCCTTGAGGTTCAGCGTCCCAGAGTGGGCACCCGCAGCCCCGGCTCGTTTACGTGGAGGACATCACTGTCACGAACTCTAGTACAGAATATTACCTCTTTGGCTTGCATGATCTTAATGTTGGTATGACCTTGACCTGACCATCAATCATTTACATGTATTTATAGAGGCACCAGCCATCCATGTCCAGGTGCTGTTTCAGCCTCTTTATCATGTCTGTGGAACAATTAATTGGGTTTTTTCCTTCTCAATTTGGTTCTACTTTAATGCACCCTGTGTCAGTGGTAGAGCTGGGCAAGTACCCAGTTAGTTACCCAGGTACCCGGAAAAAGAGTTCAAAACCGGCTACCCGGGTATTCTGTCGGGTCAGGGTTTTCTACTCCCCTCCGTTAAATCATATGCAAATGCACTTAAATTACGCCCCTTTGTTCGAACCTTAATAAGTACTGAGTACTTATAGACACTGAGCTCTCATAGTCGATAGAGTAGGGTACTCGATCGATATTGGCCACTGGCAGTTCTTTTGCAGTCTGAGCTTTGCAATTAGCGCTTCATACAACTTGAGGACACGTATTTTGAGGCAGCATCAACTATCCTCGACCCCCTGTTTCAAACGGCTTTCCTTCAGTGAAAGGCACAACGAAACAAATAGAAACTCGCCTTCTTTCAATGATTAGAGACAAACAAGGAGACAGGCCTGATCAAACGCCAGGCTCATCATCGGTTTCAGCTGTAGAAACAATCTCCTGCAAAAAAAAAAATCGTTATGGCAAGCCTTCAACGTGCAAGCAGAAGAGCATAGGCAAATATCTCTTCCACAAACAAGTGCCACCGTCCAACTAAATCGGTACTGTGAGAATCCCCTTGCCAGAAGGGGAGAGGACAATCCACTGACCTGGTGGAGTAAGTATGAAAAGACCTGTCTGGAACTTAGCCAGGAAGCCAAAAAGCTTTGGGCTATTCCAGCAACTGTAATCTGTGCCGTGAGAACGGCTCTTCTGCAAGGCTGGGGAATTGATTTCATCCAAGAGGACCTGTCTTGGGGAAAAACATGTGGACACAATTTTATTTTTAAACAAAAATTTGAAATGATTGGCCCCCCCCTCTTTCGCAGTCAAGCACGAGTAATATGTTTTGTCTGCCTTCCTTGCCTTTTGTTTGTGTCGTCAAGTCGTTGACTTCATTGAGAGTTGTGTTAAACCCAATGTCTTGAATTCCCCATTTTTGTATACGCTTACTTCGTTGTGTGCAATTTGTGTTGATTTTGAACACAAAATTAAAGTTTAAAAACCCCCCAACAAAACAAACAATAAAAAAGAGCAAATAACAACAACAAAATACAAAAACCAACAAAAAATTCAACCACCCCTTCTCCCCCCAAATGATAATTGAAATATCGGGTACCCGACAGATACTCGGGTATTTTTTTCATGGGAGTGTATACAGACCCGGTAACCGGGAACAAAGTCACTAAGTATACAGACCCGGCAGGGGAACTTTTTTAATTCGGAAAGTTTCAGCACCCTCTTGGCTCTGGGTAGACCACAGAATTCTACACTATGGTAGACCTAGGTTCTTCTCGATCTATTCTATGGCCTAGGTCTAGATCTAGACAGACAGACATAAATCATTGATCTAGTTTCGAGTTTTCGAGGCTAGCCTAGATCTAGATCTAGATCTAAATGAAGATTGCAGATGTCTTTTCGATGAACGATCGTTTCAGGGGCGAAGGCTGACTTGTTTGACAGGGTAATCAAAGTGAAACGGGACCAGATATGGCCTGGAGATATTATTATTATCACACAAGAATCTTACTCGAGGCGGCGACTCGGAGTTGTGAATTTTGAATGAAAACTGAAAACAAATCCGGAATTCATATTGTATGTTCAACCGCCAAAATAATCGTGGAAGTATCTTATTGAATATTAATTCCAACTAAAATTGAATTTAACTTTAGATGTGAATACACAAACACAAAGCAAAGAAGCAGAGATGTCAGTACTAGATCTATATGTTATAGATCTACCCGTGAGTCTTTGGTAGAACATGACAATTATCCTTTTTTTTTAAATTTCACATTTGGCTGTTTTTGTCTAGTCTTTCGCGGCCAGGAGGCGGTGTGATAATCGGGGTCATGATCTGATTATAGGACGGTAAAAAGTCGAGGAAAAAAAGCAAGCACTGGCAGCAGTCAAGAGATTGTTAGGAGTTAGCTCCCCTCACATCTGTGAGGTAGATTTGACCAGTGTAATAGTTAGCTTACATAATCAGAGTTTGTGACTGCTTATGACTGTGGCCCCAAAGGGGTGAACAGGGTATATTTGTGGCAATAAAACTGTTTTGACTGCTATGGACATGTTCCCTTCAACTCTAATGGTAGACTCTTCCAGCTTCACTTTAAGCTTACTTAATCAAAGCTTGTGACTGCTTATGGAGTGGCCCGAGAGGGGTGAGCAGGCTATATCTGTGGCAGTGAAACCTTTTTGAATGTTAGGCATACGGTTCATTGTTGATTATGAACGTCTGACCCGGCCCAGTGATAGAAATAGTATGCAATGTTTGACACCATGAAAAGAGATATGTGCACAACTTGTACGTTTTCATTATGGACACGTTATTTTTAACGAATGAGTGTTTTATGCAATGTGATGTGGGCCAATGGCCTTAAACACTGAATAAACTTACTTATATGGACTTACTAACTTACATTTTTACTTTTACCGAACGCCCTTGTTTCAGGGCATGCTCAGAGGTGATTTGACCAACAAAACAAGAACCATTTTCTAAATCACTCACTTTTGTTGAAATTCTTTTTCGGAAGGCTCACACTGCAGTTAAGAAATCGAATTGGAAGCAACACAGCTCACCTGAAGTGATGTAAAGGGAAGTAAAGATTGATGCATCTGTGCTCTTTTTAAGTTAGCGCTGACAAAATGTGGGCCAATGGCCGGCTTATCCCACGATCGCGTGGGACCCGAAAACTTCCTTTGTGTTTTTGAAATGAGGAAAAAGTTTGCTCTGGGAACAGCGATTGTGATTTGCAAATACTTGGTCTTGGTGGTACTGTTGATAATATGGAGAGGAGCAGGTGAGCTGGGACACAGAATTTCTTTAGAGTTTTTCGGCCATTGGCATAAAACTATGCGAGCAATGTTTTCGAAAATGTTTTTATTACAACTAAAAACTGATTTTATTTTCGGTACTAGCGCATTAAAATAATACGCAAAGTGGCCGGCGAGAATCGTGATTTGATACCATTTGAACTCCATCCAGCAAATTAGTTTTTTAAATGGTTAATTTTGAATCTGAAGTAATGTATCAAGGTCTGCGCTGTGAATTTGAGGTCAACGCCTTCATGCAGATTGCGGGTTCGGGGGCTCGAGCCTCAGCTCAGTCCAAAGTTGTTTCCTCGAGAAAGGCGATTTACAGGAATTTCCCACATGGTTCAGTCCTTTCGGAGAGGGACGTTAAACTCGGAGGTCCCGCCTATTAAATAACCTAATGGCGTTGAAAGGGGAGTTGAACCAATACCATTTCACAATTTTCACAATTTTCACCATTTTCACATTTTTTAGTTAAATATACTATTTAAGAAATCCCAAGACTAGCATGTTTACTGCAGATTGAATCGTTACAATTGCTTATTTCCGAAAGTGGGAATGAAATTCAAATGAGCTATTTTTCTCGATTATTTTGTTTGGTGTATATAAACAAGCTTCAGCGGCTGAATCATTTTCGATAGAAAACACTTCCACCACAGGGCACGTCAACCACGGGATACTAAGCTTGAGACAAGGATGGGTGCATATTCATATTACTATTTTTGTGTGGAAATCTAATTACTGGAATTTGTCACTAAAAATGAAAATTTTTAATTTTTTTTTTAAACCTGAAAAAATAATGTTGATGATTAAAATTATGATTGAAAATGGAGACAAAATGTAACGTGTATCTGTTCTAGCTGTATCCGATACTGTGTGCGCGATTACGCCACGTTAGAAGACTGCGACAAAGATAACAGCTCAATACGGCAAGTAATATGAAACATTGAGGTCAACCGCCGCTGTTCCTTTAACCAGCCCACAAGCGAACAAGATCTAGGCCTAGCCCCAGGTTGTCGTTTTGTATGCACCAGACTGCCGCAAAGAGGCCCAGCGTTATCACAGTCACCGCTTCACTCCTGTACAGTGTACAGCTGCTGACATTGCTGGCTCCTGCTTTGGTCGGCTGGGATTATTTTCATACCTACCTATTCTCTTCCATTTATTATACTGGACAAGGGACATGCTGGGATACTTCTAAAAATACTTCCAAACTTCTGTGATGTTGATTCAAACACGATGACATTCCGCGGTAAGAGAAACTTACAGAAGAAGAAGAAGAAGAAGAAGAAGAAGAAGAAGAAGAAGAAGAAGAAGAAGAAGAAGAAGAAGAAGAAGAAGAAGAAGAAGAAGAAGAAGAAGAAGAAGAAGAAGAAGAAGAAGAAGAAGAAGAAGAAGAAGAAGAAGAAGAAGAAGAAGAAGAAGAAGAAGAAGAAGAAGAAGAAGAAGAAGAAGAAGAATGATCATATTAATAATTGTATTATAATTATTATAATTATTATTATTATTATTATTATTATTATTATTATTATTATTATTATTATTATTATTATTATTATTATTAATATTATTATTATTATTATTATTATTATTATTGGGATGATGATGATTATTAATAGTAGTAGTACTGTAGTAATATTAGTATTAGTATTATTACTAGTATTATTACTATTATTATTATTTATTATTACTGTTATATTATTATTATTATTATTATTATTATTACTATTATTATTATTATTATTATTATTATTATTATTATTATTATTATAATCATCATCATCATCATTGTAGGTAGCAGGGAATAAAAAAGGGTTTGAGACTTAGTAGGTTTTTAAAATTTAATATAAGTTCAACGTTTTGCCCTGTGAACGGCTTCTCCAAGAACATGTACAAAAAATTAATGGAAAATCTAATGACTACAAGCTATAACAACTTATTAATATTTATGTACTGCCAAACTCGCTACAAGTGTCGTCACCGCTTGGGTTATCCCCAAGAGCGATTTATAGTTCAGCTTACACTGTTGAATATCTTATTATGTAAAGCTAAAGCGCGTTGACTTTTGCAGGGCATAGTTCATAGTAGATGTTTTACGGCGCTGTAAATACAGAAATGACAGTTATGGCAACAGTGAGGACCTTGTTTTAATATAACATATAGCTAGTCTTTGTTTCTGACTTCTTTTACTTTATTATTGTGGGTGTTTTACGTAACAGAATTTTAAAAACGTTTTGGCGGGCACTGCACGATCGTGCTCTATGGACGAACCGCGCTTGGTCCAGCCCAATATGTAGGTCAAACTACCAACATACCAAGAGCTAGGTTCAATAACCATAGGTATTCAGTACAGAAAGCTCATGCACACCAGTCGCCAACATTTCAACAGCCCTGGTCACAGTGGAGCCTCCGACCTGCAGCTTCAGGGCATTGAAATAGTGCGTGATCCTAAAAACGAAAATCTAAATTAAAGAGAATCAATGTGGATTTGGAACTTTCGTTCTCATCAAATCCTCAGTGGTCTTAACACCGACGAGCCACATTTCAGGGACCTAAAATTTACCACGTAGGTTACTTATCACTCCATTTTGAAAGACTATATTACTATACAACTATCTCTATCATAGTTACTGTGATATTTAGGATTATTTGTCCATCTCGGTCCAATGTGGACAGAGGTGGTGAAGATTGGTCTTTACAGTGAGGTGGAAGAAATACGGATGAGTCAACTTGTACTTTTCTACCTTGCCTTTTCGCTCGTTTCGAGCGGACAAAAGCTCCTACCTGTGTGGAATTACACACACACACACACACACGCACACACACACACACACACA
>NW_004798133.1:126500-127944 GCF_000002075.1 Aplysia californica | reverse complement strand
ACACACACACACACACACACACACACACACACACATTGTCCCAAAGCTCAAGCATCCCGATTTTCCCGATTTCGACCGCCAGTATCCTGACATTTTTGTTGTTGCGTCTGCTGCGTTTGATTCTTTGAAAAAAATTTATTCGATCTCTTGGACTTTATATAAGCAGTAAATTGACGTTAACACCTATGCTTTCTAATTTCTGAAAAGGGATAGCTGGCTGGATAGTATTAAAGGCTGAGGAAAAATCAACAAACAGGATCCTACAGTATGTTTTTGGCTTGTCTAAGTGTCTATAATATGTTGTCAAGAAATAGTCGAATGGCGTCTTCCACACTTCTCCCGTGACGATATGCGAATTGTAGAGGGTCCTGGATGGGTTCTATGTAAGTTCGTAGTCTTATAGCACAATTTGGTTGTTTTTTTTACATTTTATAACTACGGATGTTAAGGCTATTGGCCTTAGGTCATTCATTTCAGTAATTTTTTCTTTCTCTGGAAGGGGGACGATTTCATAACATTTCCAAATAGTGGGAATAACATGTGTCAACAACGACTGGTTGGTAATATAGGTGTATATAAAACTAAGTTGTGCTGAACACATTTTCAGAATTTTCGTTTTGCACACCGTCTGGACCACACGCCTTTCTCACATTCACACGTCCAAACACACATCTAACCTCATGTTCTTCAACAACAACAGCATTATTTTCATTTGTGTCGGTGTTCACACATGGCAATCACACGGACTGCCTTTGTCAAAAATGGCAGAAAAAGGCATTAAGTCTGTTAGCCTAGCTCTCTTCGTTGTCAACACATATGTTTGTTGGTTTATTTTTGTTGCCCACTATGGTCTTAAGCCCAGTCCATATCTCTCGAGAGTTATTTTAACGAAACAGATCTTCCAGTTTCTTTTTATATTTTTGTTTTTCAACCCAGATTGCTTTCTTAATAGCTTGGTCTATGACTTTTAGTTCTGTTTTGTTATGGTTTTTAAAAGCCTTTTTCTTTTTATGGATTAGGTCTTTGACTCCAGAATTTACCCACGGTTTAGAGTTAGGGAAGATAGTAACTTGTTTTTTAAGGGCCACTATATCGACCGGTACACAAAATTTAACATAGTCTGTGACTGTTGTACATAAATCATTGATATCCCAACATGCATGGGGGCTCCAGCGGCTAAGTGAGTATTGAGTTTTGACTCAAGCAATGTCAAGCAAGTGTCGGTGACACGGAGATCAGATGGGTGGTCACTGGAGTGTGTCCTTGAGCAAGACACGACAACCCTAGCTCAAATTACAGGGCGCTGCACAGTGGCATTGTTTGTAAACTGTTCTGTATTTGTGTAATAGTGTGTATTTATGTATGCATGTATGCATTTATGCATGTATGTATTTATGTATGTACGTATTTATAATTATGTATTTATGTATGTATGTTTGCCTTT
>NW_004798133.1:111980-125159 GCF_000002075.1 Aplysia californica | reverse complement strand
CTCCCTCCAGCCACTTTTGGTTCGTTTTTTTTTTCTGTTTGTCTCCCCGCCCCAGTCCAGTGTCGTCTGCTGTCGTTTACCTTTTCTAGCCTCATTCGCTTTTGGTTTATTTTTTCTGACCACCTTCACTTTTGGTTTGTTTGTTTTTTCCGACACCCTTCTCTTTTTGTTTTTCTGACCTCGTTCACTTTTGGTTCGTTATTTTTTCTGATCCCTCCACTTTTGTTTCTCCCCCCTCCCCCTTCCCCCACCCCTTCCAGTCCAGCGTCGTCTGCTGTCGTGGCACGGCCTGCTGACCCTCGCCATCTGCATACCACTGGCCGTGCTGTTGTTGTGTCGCCAGCTGTTGTGCCGACCAACGAAACCCCGGTACCAGGTTCGTCGAGATTGGCGGGAACTCCCAGACACGCCAGGAAGTTTGTCGTTCCAAGAAAAGTTCTTACTTTGGGACAGATTCAACGCCCCACCAGGGTTCGGACCATACGCTGGAAGAAATAGTGACCGTTACCTCATCTACCGGTGCGACTCTGAGTCTATGTCGGGCTGTGGTGGGTGGGCCGACAGGTTGAAGGGGATCCTGCTCGGCTACAATATAGCTAATCTGACAGGTCGGGCGCTAAAAATAGAAATTCTGAAACCAATGTGCGATCTGTCCTTATATTTGGCCCCTAATAAGGTGGATTGGCTCCTACCTAGCACGTTTTCTCCAAAGCCTCATGAGTACAGGACTGTTATTCTTACGGACAGCCGAGACTTTAAGTACACCATTCACGAACAGAACTTTGACACACTGTTTCAGCAGACAAAGCATGTCTATTTCCAGGCAAATTTGGATTACCTCACTGGTTTGCGAGAGACTCTCGTCTACCCAAAGGAACTATCTTGGATGAGATACACGTCGCCCTCAGATATCTACGCCGCTTTATACAAACATATCTTTAAATTAACACCACATCTACAGGGGGAACTTCAGGCTCTTCTGTCTGCCCACTTGCCCTCAAAGAATCATCGGCTTGTCTGCGCGCACCTACGTATGGGCATAAATCCCTCAAACCACCTCGACTCCGTAACCATCAACTCTGTCTCGAACTTGCCGCAAGTCTGGGACTTCCTGAAGGAGCATGCGCCTGCGCAGAGTGACGTGGTGTTTGTGATGAGCGACTCCCAGCAGGTTCTTAACATGGCGCTGCAGCAAAGTTTCCGGGACAGAGTGCTCCTCATTCCCGGCTCTCTCCACCACGTAGACCGATATAATGAACACACACGCCCGGAGGACATGTGCTCTGCCTTCCGCCGCCTCATTCTCGAGTTTCATCTGCTCGTCAACTGTCACGTTTTGCTCAAGTCCAAGAGTGGCCTCAGCAATCTCGCTTCTTCCCTCAGAGGGACGGATCGAGACCTCTTTTACTTCCACAGGAACGGTTCTATTACACCTACTGGACGGAATGACTTTGCCTTTGTACCTTGATTGATGCAAGCCAGGGATTTCGTTTTGGCCTGTTTCTTATTAAACGTATTTTTTATAATAATGCTATTTATTACGTGGGCATGCTCATCAACTATCATCATCATCAATGTCTTTCGCCCCTGGCAGGGTATAGGCCACATACAAGCTCCCTCCAATTATCTCTGTCCTGGGCTATCCTTCCAAGCTCGGTCCAAGTGAGCTTAATCTCTCTCATGTCCCTTAAGACACATCCACCCCATGTTTGTCGTGGCCTACCCCTGCCTCGTGCTCCCTGTGGGTTCCACTACAGCGACTGTCTTGTAATGTTTCCGCTCTGCTCTCTGAGGGTGTGTCCCATCAATCGCCTCTTTCTTATCCCTATTTCTACTGCTATACCTTTATTTTTGTTTTGTCCTTTCCCACAGTTCTTCATTTCTTATTCTATCTTGCCACTTAATGTTCAAGATACTCCTCATACATCTGTTGATGAAAGCCTGGACTTTACTCAGCACTGTCTTTGTTGTTTTCAAAGTTTCGAAGCCGTAGAGGAGCCCAGAAATGACTAGAGTTAAAGAACGAATCTTGGTGCGCCGTGAAATATTGCATGCTTTCCAACACCCCTTGATAAGCTGTTCAGCTCCTTGGTCTTTTCCTGCTTGTGAGCATGTGTGTGAGAAAGCAGCGCAAGGTCATCGACGAAGTCCAAGTCGTCCTGCTGCTGCCAAGGGGTCTTCTGTATTCGATTACGCTTGCCCCTGGTGGCTTCTTTCTTGACCAAGTCGATTGCCAGTAAGAAGAGAAAAAGAGAGACAAGCATCCCTGTCGCAATCCTGTCTGTACTTGGAATGATTCTGAGAGATGTCCTTCATGGAAGACTTGGCAGTTTGTTCCACAAGGTGGCCTTCACAAGCTTGACGATTTTGCCAGCTATTCCATAATGCCGCATGAGTTTCTACAGAGTTCCCCTGTCTCTGCTGTCAAATGCCTTTTCATAATCAATGAAGTTGACCACGAGTTGTGAATTCCATTCAAGCGATTGCTCAACAATGAAACGAATAGTAGCGATCTGGTCCACACATGATCGGTTTTTGCGGAATCCTGCCTGGTTTCCTCGGAGCGAACTTCTCATCTGTTGGCAGCTTGATTCTCTCCAGGAGTTTCCTGTTATAGACGTTCCCCGGTATGAACAGAAGTGTTATACTTCTGCAGTTGTTACAATTGCTGAGGTCTCCCTTCTTTGGCAGCTTGATTAGGTGGCCTTCCTTCCAGTCCAGGAAAGCGCAAAAACTGTTTCTTTATTTAAACGATTGTACTTTCACTTTCAACCTTTTCTTGCTTCTTTTAGACTTTTAAAATTTGAATTTCAACAAATTATTTCTTCATCATTTACAACCAATATCACAGATTAAGAAACTGCAAAAAGAAAAGAGTAACATGTAATTTTGAGGATTTATCTTTTTCTCTATCCCACGATCCATTGGTGTGTCCGTCGTTGTCGTCGTCGTCCTCTCTCTCTCTCTCTCTCTCTCTCTCTCTCTCTCTCTCTCTCTCTCTCTCTCTCTCTCTCTTTCTGTCTGTCTGTCTGTCTCTCTCTCTCTCTCTCTCTCTCTCTCTCTCTCTCTCTCTTTCTCTCTTTCTGTCTCTGTCTCTCTGTCTCTCTCTCTCTCTTTCTCTCTTTCTGTCTCTCTCTCTCTCTCTCTCTCTCTCTCTCTCTCTCTCTCTTTCTCTCTTTCTGTCTCTGTCTCTCTGTCTCTCTCTCTCTCTCTTTCTCTCTTTCTGTCTCTCTCTCACTCTCTCTTTCTCTCTCTCTCTCTCTCTCTCTCTCTCTCTCTCTCTCTCTCTCTCTCTCTCTCTCTCCTTCTCCGTCAGGGAGACGAATGGAGACCTCTTTTACTTCCACAAAAACGGTTATATTACGCCGTATGGACAGAATGACGTGGCTCTTGTCCCTTATGCAATGAAAGCTGGGATTTCTTTTTTGAAAGTCTGTTTTTCGTTTTGTGTGTTTTTATATTTAATTGTGATATTTATTCTAGTAAAAAGCAGGAAGGTCTCTGGGTATGATTTTACTTGAATGGATTAAGTATACGGCCACAACTATTTTTTTTTAAAAGATAAAAAGCATTACAAACGACCCATCACACCCCCTTTCCTCGCAAATTTTAAGATCGCGCAACGGCATATATGTACCTCTAAAAACAAAGAAAGAAAGATATTTTTATTTTATAAAGGAAGTTTTTTACCATCGAGCATAAAACTATTGTCAGAATAAACATCAATGTGTATTGCTCTTTCGAGTATGTATTTATATAACTCTAAAGGTCTTGGAATTTAATTCCTACAAGTGGTTGAATGATGCTGCTGATGTGATATGTACATTTTGTCAGATTTACTTTACTTTTCATATTGAATTTTCATGAGAGTAGTAATATAATATGTTTTTTTAATGTTTATGTATACCTGCACGTGTTTTTACCGTCCTGTACAGCCAAGAAACATTTCCCTCTGGGATAATAAATTATTATATTATCTTATGCTGTCTTATCTTATGTTATTTATGTCTTCGACAAGTTGATCAAATATACCAATCCAATAAAGCAAAGTTGATACAAGTCACACGAATGTACGGGCGTTTAAAGAATGAAACATTTTTTTGCGTTTTCCTGGACTCCGACACATTAACAATTGTGAGGCAGCGTTGTGGAATCAGGCTCTCGTCAAAATAATCAAAATGAAGAAACATACATTTTTCCACAGGTTTGTGAATTTTTATCACATTTTTGTTTTTTTGGCTCAACACTTTTCATGCCCATGAAAGAACTCATTTCTGTGCGGATTTTTTTTAAAACGTTGATTAAAGGAACAAAAAAGTAAACTTTCAGTTACCACGGGCTCTTAAGCTAAGGAAATAACTAATCTTTGGAGGCCATTTTCTCACTAATTTTACCTCTGAAAACAGGTGACCCCCACCTACTTCATTCTCAAATATCTCGACTTGTATTCAAGATAAATGGATATTTTTTTCGTTCAAATAAAGACAAATGAACAAGCTTTAAGATGATATCAATAACTCCACATGCCCAAAAATTGACGAGAGCCTGATTCCACCACGCTGCCTCACAATTGCTTCCTGAACGTTACGTGTACGGTCTCTCAAACACACACACAGGAGACGTGAGCCCTTATACGTCACGTAAATGTGAAGGAGTTAACTGTTTACCAATAATTCTATAACACCCCAAAATTGACGAGCGCCTAATCCCATTGCGTTTGGATACACACTCATATTATCATCACAATTAATGTAACTTGTTCAGAGAAGGGTGTTAGTTAACCGTGTCAGGATGGCCACAAACTTCAACACTACGAAACAACACGATGCAGATGGGTATGCTTTTCATTTCACTACCTTAGAATTTAAAAATTCCATCTGACAGTTTGGGCCGTTTTGAGTTACTAAGACCATGAAGTCAGAAACTAAATGTAGTATCAGCTATATCAAAACCGTAAGTTTATTCGGAGTCGGTATCAAGATATTCAAAGAATTGCATTCGAAAAAGAGCGACATGTTGTGAAGCTTCAAATTTTTAACATCAGATTTCTCAAAACTAGGTACTGAGCAGATCAAACTATGTAATTCTGGTATAGCGATTGGGACAAAAGATATTTATCAAAGTGCGTTCTGTCGCCTTGTCTCTAGAGCTCTCAAAAACATGATACCCCAGCAGGGTTATCGTTACGTGTCAGCTCGATGGGTCTCTCTCTACCCGTTGGTCTCTACTTACTTAGACGCTCAGAGCAACAACGTATAGGTCTCTACCACTGACCTAAAATATAAATATATTATCTTTTTAGGTCAGTTGTCTCTACACGATTGACAGAATTAGAAGAGCGCAGAGTGCAGAGTGTGAAGACTTGCCAAACACTACTACTGGGTCGGGTGCAACCGTGTTGGTCTCACATCTTCGTTTCACTATCAGTGTTCGTCCCACATCTGTATTATTTAACTACTCATTTTCGTCTCTATATCCAATATATAATATCTTGCGGTGGCGTTGGTGGGTGCTCTGGTGTGGTGTGCTCCTTTTTCCCTATCAAACATCTATCGTCCTTATCTCCCCACCTTTTATGTCTCTCTTGTATCACATCTGATCTTTGGCACCTATCGTGCTGCAAGTGCCGTGAAACTCTTACTAAAACTTTTTTTTTTTTTGTCCTGCTTGAAGTCCTATTGTGACCTCATTTGTGGTGAATGGGGGTAACCACTTTAACATTCTGCTTCAAATAAAGAAGAAAAAAAAAATACACTCATGGCATGCGTAGGGAAGTGAATAGTCGTTTAAAAGTTTCGATGCCCAACTACTGTCACTATCATTACTTAATAAATTATACTATTCAATAACTAAATGGGGGCGAGTTCAAGGGGAACACCAAAGATTCTTTACTAGAGTATAGTGTAGAATTTTGGTGACGCCTTCCACACGTGCAGTTGTGACGTCACCGGGTGTGTGTGTGTGTGTGTGTGTGTGTGTGTGTGTGTGTGTGTGTGTGAGAGAGAGAGAGAGAGAGAGAGAGAGAGAGAGAGAGAGAGAGAGAGAGAGAGAGAGAGAGAGAGAGAGAGAGAGAGAGAGAGGGAGGTTCCATGGCAACAGTGTTATGGGATGACAAAGTAGTTCAATTAGTAAACTTTCTTTTACAAGGTCGAACTGCCATTGCTCCTTGCTATTTTTAACTGAAAGACTCAGCCAACACAGGGAAAGAGACTGGGGCGATTGCAAATAGGCGACGCTCTTGTGAATGCGCAGTGATTTAATGCGCAGCATGATAATGCTACGTCGCATTCCGCAAACACCGACTGACGACGATCAGTGGTTTCAAAAGTACGCTGAGTGTGACTGGGAACTGGGAGGGGATTCCCCGCATCTGCCCCATTATGAGCAAGAACAGATAATTATAGAAAATGATTCATACCAAAAGTAGTGAGGTGGTTACTGAATACTTACTGTTACAAATGATACAGAGAGAGAGAGAGAGAGAGAGAGAGAGAGAAGAAAGAAAGAGAGAGAGAGAGAGAGAGAGAGAGAGAGAGAGAGAGAGAGTGTGTGTGTGTGTGTGTGTTTACGAAGTGGGTTGTTTCAGCTCGTAAAACTAGTGCCCTGTCTTGTAGTGTGTATGCGTGAGTGCACCTAAACTGTGTAACATTCCACTGACATTGTAAACGACCAAGACAAGTTTCTCCTTGCGAGATGAATAAAGATTGTCATTGTCATTGTCATTGTCATCATAACCCTTATCTGGCCCTCTGACTACTAAATTATAGATCTATCTCTGACTCATTAGAAGACACTAAGACCGCAAAAATGTTGACAAAGACGATAACCGACTTAAAACAACTAAGTTAACAACTTGGGTGGAAAATTGTTATATGTTTATTGTAATATACATTTATATTTAGAAAAATCGGAAAAGTAAATTTGAATATCTGTCGTTTATCAAGATAATCAACTTTACTTTTCCGATTTTCCTTAAGTCCTTTTCTAATTATTAAGCACAAGCTGTAGTATAGCACTCGTCTGAATGGTAATTAAAAATCTAAGGGTAGGTCACGTGAACTCCGGAGAAGAGTTACAGAAAATTGTACACAGACGAGAGGGGAAGACATGAAATAATGATATTATTTAAGTTTATGGAGGGTACTCGAAGGTATCGAATAACCCCCCCCCCCCCTTCCGTCTGCTTATTAATTTTCAGGGGGGGGGGGGGGTGCGATTTGTACATTGGTTTATTTTTTTTTATGAAACTGGTTTGTTCCTAAACGGGACGTGTTTTTAGAGTAACTTACTAACTTACGGAAACTCTGTGGAAACATGCGGCATTTTGGAATACCTGAGAAAATCGTCAAGCTTGTGAAGGCCACCTATGATGGAACAAACTGCCAAGTCTTCCACGAAGGACAACTCTCAGAACCATTCAAGGTACAGACAGGGGTGCGACAAGGATGCTTGCTTTCGCCTTTTCTCTTCATACTGGTAATTGACTGGGTCATGAAAGAAGCCACCAGAGGCAAACGTAATGGAATTACAATGGATCCCTTGGCAGCAGCTGGGCAACTTGGACTTCGCCGATGACCTTGCACTGATCTCTCACACGCATGCTCAGATGCAAGAAAAGACCAAGTAACTCAACAGCCTATCAATGAGTGTTGGCCTTCGTAAACATCCAGGCAAGTCAAAAGTAGTGAAGCTAGGAAAGGTTTCAAGCCGTGCTGTGACAGTGGAAGACACTTCCCTGTAAGAAGTGGACTCCTTTACCTACCTTCGAAGTGTCATCGATGATAATGGTGGAACCGAGGCAGATGTTAAAGCAAAAACAGCCAAGGCAAGGTCAGCATTCAATCAATTATCAAAAGTCTGGAAAGCGAGCAACATCTCACTGCACACCAAGATTCGACTCTTTAACTCCAACATCAAGTCTGTGCTCCTGTACGGCTGCGAAACTTGGAAGACAACGAAGACAGTACTGAATAAAGTTCAGACTTTCATCAACAGATGTATGAGGAGTATTCTAAGAATTAAGTGGCAGGATAGAGGAAGAAATGAAGAGCTGTGGGAAAGGACTCGACAAAAGGATATAGAAGTAGAAATAGGACTAAGAAAGTGGCGATGGATGGGACACACCTTAAGAAAGCTCAGCGGAAACATCACAAGACAGTCACTGCAGTGGAACCCACAAGGAGCACGAAGCAAGGGTAGGCCACAGGAAACATGGAGGAGATGCGTGGAAAGGGACATGAGATAGATGAAGCTCACTTGGAACGAGCTTGGAGGGATGGCTCAAGACAGAGATAAATGGAAAGAGCTTGTATGTGGCCTATACCCTGCCAGGGGTGAAAGGCATTGATGACGATGATACTAAAATCACTAAAATGTCATGATCTCTTGTTCTTTTATTCACTGAAGGAGAAATAAAACAGATTTGTTCCTACTAGTACAGGGGTATGAGGTTGAATGTGGAACCCTCTCCCCTCTTTCTCTTTTTTATTACCCCCCACCCCCCCGTATTCGATACCTTAGAGTAACCCAGGATAAGGAAAGGAGAGCTGTGTTTGTTCGTGGTCTATACCCGAATGCAGGGCGAAAAAGACAGAGAGGATGACGATGAGTCATCTGAACGATTATTTGGCTTATGCTAAAATATTGACATTACAGAGGGTTATTGATTTTCTGTTCATTGAACAACACCACTTGGTGAGGCAATGTGGACCAAGTATTGCGGCACACAGGGTGGGTCCAACCTTAGCCTTAGTCACCAACGTGGCGTGATCCACAAAAGGACGTGTCACGACACGCTGGACTTACGCCAGAGACCATGAGAAACAGTAAATACTTTAGGTCTACTTCTAATCACTGGCCTCAGCATCCAGGTCAAGATTTTCCCTCACTGAATAATTAATCGAGGAGGCGTTTTTTGGCCCGGTACCCATTCCCACCTGAGTTGTATGGATTTGAGACATGGAACGCATCACAGAATTGAATGAAAAAGGATAAGAAAGTTACTGATTTTCAGATGGACAGACAGAGTCACCAACGAGGAGGTGTAAAGGAAAACAAGACAGACCCCAGTCAGAGATTTTGTAGGAAGAAGGCGGTGGCGATGGATTGGACATACTCTCAGGAAGTCAGGCAGCTGCATAAAAAACAAAGAAAGTGTTGGATTGGAATCCACAGGGTAAAAGATCTAGGGGAAGACCGCGAGGAACCTGGAGAAGAAAATCACAGAAATTGATGTACATAAAAGTGACAAGACGTGGAATAACATCAAGAGGCTAGCCTGGGATAGGGAAAGGGGGGTTATAACCTGATCCAGCTTGAGAAAGGCAATTGTGATAATGGTTTTTTTTTAATCCTTTGCCCATTTATATGTGATTGACCCCATCTGATTAGTAGAAAAAAAAACGTGCGTGTGATGATATCCAATAGTGTATTACGTGTATACTTAGTATAACAATTAGCTCTGAGAGCGGTGATGATTTTGGATATAATGGTGGTGATGAGTGATGATGTGGGATTGCGTTTATGTAATGATAGCGGTAGTCCTATCTTCCTCTGCTCCAATGAGTCACCCTCTATCCCGTTCCCTACTGGAACCATCTTAAGGTCACCGTGAAGTTCCAAAATTTTGTTCTCAGTCTCTGCTAAGGTGACATTGTTAGTGTTAGCCTATTCTCTCGGGCCAAGACAAGTGTAGAGAGGAGGTAAGTGGGAAGACAGTATAGTGGCAGGTATGTTGGGGTATTTGTAAGCGGGTTGTAGGTAGCACGTTGGCTGATTATGATCTTTTAAAATGCAGCATTCTACTCCCTGATCATTTGCCCCGAGTATTCTTTTCCAGTCCTATTGAGCTTGCGGAGATTTTGACACGGGATCCTCGAACCCGAGTCGACAGGGCACAATTTACACATAACGCAATGATGATAATGTTGATGAAGTGAAGGAAAAACATTCCAGTAGTAAAGTGCCTTTCCCAAGGCCAAAAGGTCGGGTGCCTGGCAGGATTCAAACCCAGGGCCGAACGGTTGCGAGCCCGAAGGCGTAAACACTATTAAGCCACCGACATGCTTTCTTATTTCTCCGCTTGCTTTGTCGGTCACGATAGCCTTCGGGAAGCAATAATAATAATAATGATAATAATAATAATAATAATAATGCTATTGCGCAAATCCCCGCTCAACAGCAAGCTCTATTTGCCTAACAATCTTCAATCTATACTAATACCCCAGCAGATCTGAGAGCATTCTGAAACAACCTCAACTTCCTGGGAATTATACAGTGCAAGCAGCCAATTAAAGGCGTGAAAACACTAACACACTGACAAGATCTTTCGTTGTCTATGGCCAGGTACCCATTCCCACCTGGGTGAAGTGAAAAAAATTCGTGTAGTAACATGTTTTTCACAAGGACACAACGAAACCCCGAACCCCCCAACCCTTAACCTCACGATTACGAGTCCCGTAGCCCGACCACAAGGCCACCGACGCCACAGTACAAGCTGTGTAAACAAAGCAGAACAGCCAAGCTGGCGTTCGTGAACTCCAAGTGCTTTATTGATAATACTGTGTCACGACACGGTGGAATCAGGCGCTCGTTGATATTTTAGCATGTAGAATTATAGGTATCATTTTTGAGTCTGTTCGATTGTCTTGCTTTGAAGGGAAAAATACCAATCTATCTTGAAAAGAAGTCGAGATGTTTGCGATTGACAGAGGTGTCGGTCGACTGGTTTCAGAGGTAAAATTAAAGAGAAAATGTTCGCCAAGGTTTCGTAACTTCCATAGCTTGAGGGTCTTTGGAAACTAAACATTTACATAGTTTGTGCGTTAATCAAGTTTTGTCAATAAAATCCACACAGAAATATGTTTATTAAAGGATATTAGAGGTGTTGAGAAAAAAGTCTATAGAAATTAATTGTCAAACTGGCAGAAAAATGCCGGTTAATTTGAATACATTATTTTGACGAGCGTCTGATTTCACCACGATGCCTAAGATCCTCTCTATCAGTTGTGAGGAGGGTTTCGGTAACTGGCCCTACTTTCTTTCTTTTGCTCTTTTTTTCTGTTTGTCTTTCTTTGAGTTTGTTCGCAATCATTACAAAGTCACTGTCGTGTCAAAGCGTTCACTCAAATTAAAATAAATAATTAAGTCCGAGGGTTGTTCGGAAATCATAAGGAGAAAATGTTCACAGAATCAGCAATAGTTTTTACAAAATATGACATTCATGTACTTAAGAAGCTTACATTATACAGCGACTTTTTCTCTGCTATGGCCTTCGTAATCGATACATTTTCGTAATGATAATAATAATAATAATAATAATAATAATAATAATTATGTGGCCTATACCCTGCCAGGGGTGAAAGGCATTGATGACGATGATACTAAAATCACTAAAATGTCATGATCTCTTGTTCTTTTATTCACTGAAGGAGAAATAAAACAGATTTGTTCCTACTAGTACAGGGGTATGAGGTTGAATGTGGAACCCTCTCCCCTCTTTCTCTTTTTTATTACCCCCCACCCCCCCGTATTCGATACCTTAGAGTAACCCAGGATAAGGAAAGGAGAGCTGTGTTTGTGCGTGGTGTATACCCGAATGCAGGGCGAAAAAGACAGAGAGGATGACGATGAGTCATCTGAACGATTATTTGGCTTATGCTAAAATATTGACATTACAGAGGGTTATTGATTTTCTGTTCATTGAACAACACCACTTGGTGAGGCAATGTGGACCAAGTATTGCGGCACACAGGGTGGGTCCAACCTTAGCCTTAGTCACCAACGTGGCGTGATCCACAAAAGGACGTGTCACGACACGCTGGACTTACGCCAGAGACCATGAGAAACAGTAAATACTTTAGGTCTACTTCTAATCACTGGCCTCAGCATCCAGGTCAAGATTTTCCCTCACTGAATAATTAATCGAGGAGGCGTTTTTTGGCCAGGTACCCATTCCCACCTGGGTTGTATGGATTTGAGACATGGAACGCATCACAGAATTGAATGAAAAAGGATAAGAAAGTTACTGATTTTCAGATGGACAGACAGAGTCACCAACGAGGAGGTGTAAAGGAAAACAAGACAGACCCCAGTCAGAGATTTTGTAGGAAGAAGGCGGTGGCGATGGATTGGACATACTCTCAGGAAGTCAGGCAGCTGCATAAAAAACAAAGAAAGTGTTGGATTGGAATCCACAGGGTAAAAGATCTAGGGGAAGACCGCGAGGAACCTGGAGAAGAAAATCACAGAAATTGATGTACATAAAAGTGACAAGACGTGGAATAACATCAAGAGGCTAGCCTGGGATAGGGAAAGGGGGGTTATAACCTGATCCAGCTTGAGAAAGGCAATTGTGATAATGGTTTTTTTTTAATCCTTTGCCCATTTATATGTGATTGACCCCATCTGATTAGTAGAAAAAAAAACGTGCGTGTGATGATATCCAATAGTGTATTACGTGTATACTTAGTATAACAATTAGCTCTGAGAGCGGTGATGATTTTGGATATAATGGTGGTGATGAGTGATGATGTGGGATTGCGTTTATGTAATGATAGCGGTAGTCCTATCTTCCTCTGCTCCAATGAGTCACCCTCTATCCCGTTCCCTACTGGAACCATCTTAAGGTCACCGTGAAGTTCCAAAATGGTATGCTCAGTCTCTGCTAAGGTGACATTGTTAGTGTTAGCCTATTCTCTCGGGCCAAGACAAGTGTAGAGAGGAGGTAAGTGGGAAGACAGTATAGTGGCAGGTATGTTGGGGTATTTGTAAGCGGGTTGTAGGTAGCACGTTGGCTGATTATGATCTTTTAAAATGCAGCATTCTACTCCCTGATCATTTGCCCCGAGTATTCTTTTCCAGTCCTATTGAGCTTGCGGAGATTTTGACACGGGATCCTCGAACCCGAGTCGACAGGGCACAATTTACACATAACGCAATGATGATAATGTTGATGAAGTGAAGGAAAAAAATTCGTGTAGTAACATGTTTTTCACAAGGACACAAGGTCGGGTGCCTGGCAGGATTCAAACCCAGGGCCGAACGGTTGCGAGCCCGAAGGCGTAAACACTATTAAGCCACCGACATGCTTTCTTATTTCTCCGCTTGCTTTGTCGGTCACGATAGCCTTCGGGAAGCAATAATAATAATAATGATGGTGAATATAATAATAATAATAAT
>NW_004798133.1:109042-111880 GCF_000002075.1 Aplysia californica | reverse complement strand
AAAAAAAATAACCAATTGTGTTTTTTGCTAAAAAACAATGGCCCAGAGGTTTTTTTACCTTAACAGATGTTTTTCTGGAAGGTGCTTAAAGGGTAAATAATCATTTTCTTACACTGGTGTTTATATTTAAAATATCGGGGGGGGGGGAATTAAAATCAACGCATGGCCCACACACCCCGTTTTAATACCGGCGGGGGGGGGGTTTTAAAAAAAAAAATAAACAACCTCTTTCTTCCCTTTTAAGAGGAAAAATTTTAAAATTTTTAACCCCCGGGGAGGAAAAGGGAAAAAAAAAGGGGGGGGGGGGGGGGGGGGGCTTATTCGATACCTCAGAGTAGACTGCGACGTTGAGATAAACTCAATGGACAAGAAGACTCCAGGCGACAGGGGAGATAAATGTAAATTTAGAACACTTTCTAGTTTATTTCCCATTTTATAAATGGTCCTTTTAACGGACAAGCGGCTTTCCCGGGTTTCGGGGGTTTCCAGAAATCTTGATCTACGCCAAAAGAGGGTATTGCCCCATCTACAGGAGAGGTTTGGTTTCTTTAGTGTGTATATTTATTTGGTTATAGAGACAACTCTCCTTGTTTTTTAAAGAAACTGAACAAGTGGCAAAAACTTTACCTTCAATTTTCTCAGCTTTTTTTGGAGAGAGCCCCCTTGTGCTTAAAAGCGACAAGATAGCATAGGCAGTTTTAAAAAATAAAATAAAAATAAAAACACTAGCAACATTTAATCTGGCTGCTCCTATAATATAGGCACCTGCGGTACTTAGCAAGATCTACAGCTTCTTTTCTTAAAGTATGTGTTTTTACACTCCAATCGATACACTCTAGACCATTTAAGAGGCGGGCGATAGACAGACAGACAGACAGACAGACAGACAGACAGACAGACAGACAGACAGACAGACAGACAGACAGACAGAGATGGAAGCGGCCAGGTGTTGGGGTGGGAGGAGGGCAACTGTTCTCTATCAGAGAAGACTTACACATCTAGAACATCGTAATATTACATGTATCACCATCGGGAGAAGGAATGTCTGTTGTGAGGGTAAAGATTTCACGTGTTTTGCTGTTATCACCAAGACGAGTCAAAACAAGAGTCTGGATGAACCCCCCCCCCCCCTCCCCACACACACACACACACACACACTCACACATAAAAAAGTATTTCAAAAAAATAAATCCTAGTTTTCTGAATGAGTCTTTTTCACAGCAGCAGTGGAGACCCCTTAAATTATAAAATTATTATAGGGCCTACAGTATGGGTCAACAATAATGAGCGAAAAAGCACAGAGTGATTTTAAATCACCGTGGAGGTTGTGTGTTAAAGTTTCGGTGTGTGCTTCATTCTGGGCATCTTTGCTGTCACTGTCAAGAGTCATGGAGGAGTTTGTCACAAGGAAAGAGCAGGTTGGTGTCATTGTTGGCGGCTGTCGATTCAGGTAAGACAAAGACTGTTATCAAACAACTTTTAGAGGTGCTTCACAATGGGATGTGTGATGACAGTCTCAAGCCTGTTGAACGCCAAGGGAAGTATATGTAACGTTAGTATCGATTACCATTTAGTTTAGTTATAGCAAAGATAGTACATAACAAGATGGGCCACTTCTCTCTTTGAGCCAATTAAAAAAGTGTCCTCAAAATTTGGTGGCGCCCTCTTCACAAAAGCGCACTCTTTGCGAACACAGTTACCCTACTTGAGTTTTACAAAATCAAAGTGAAACTAGCATGTTTTGGGATAAATTTCGGAAGAACGCTTTTTTAAAATGGTTACGCTGACAAAAAAAACCTCTTCTGGAGGAAAGGGTGATGGTTTTCTTCGTTTAATTTGACTTTAGAATGAAAGGCAAGAGGTCATTAAAATTTTTAAAAACCCAAAACTCCGCACTGAACGTACCCGAACTGCTGATGAACAGCAGTCGATCTGCGCACGCAAGGAGGTGCTATTCCTATTCTTCTTCTGGAAAAACGAAAGAGAGCTTCAAAACAGACTGCAGCGCCATCTGAAGCAAAGAGCATACTTCCTGCGGACACTTTTTTGGCTGAGTGGCCCATCTTGTTATTTACTATCTTTGGTTATAGTAAGGTTTTTCGGCCCACGCAACTGCATAAGGTCATATGAGCGCCAAGGGGTGGATGTCAACAGAGAAGTTCAAAGGGGGATTCAGACTTACGCTCACCTCTCTCCCTGGAAATCATGGCCGAAGCCCGCTCCCCAACTTATCAAACTTTTTCCCGATGGGGACGGCAAACATCTACATACAAAACAAAACAACGACGATTACTTCAATTTTCTTCATACAGGACTAAGCAGTGAGGCAAGCGACTCTGCACATGAGACTGAGAGCGTCCTCAGGGAATCTATTTCTACAACCAACGTTCTTAACATTGGTTTTGCTGACAGTCCTCTATTCAAAAACACAGTCGGCTTGATAGTAATTCTTTTCCAGTAACCCCAAGCATTGCTATTTTTGTTTGTTTTCTGTTTTTTACACTGCTATCAAAGATCTTTGCTGCTATGACTGAACGCATTGCAAAGAATTTCTGTGTTGTGGACTTTTTGACTCTCCCACCTTTTATTTTCTGGAAACATTTATTTATGTCACTTGTGTGATTGACGTTAATTATCTTGTCTCATTCTGCTTCTAGGCAAAATAAGTGCATTGTCAGGCTCTCTTGCATTTGTCCACCACCTAATTCAGCTCAACTTCTGATGGATTGCTGTTCCGTATTTTAATTTTCAATGAATGTACACAGTGGCGGCTCGTGGTTTATAGAACTGACCGGCGGCCATTCACGTCGACTATTTTTCTCTCCCCCACCCCCTTCC
>NW_004798133.1:84410-87901 GCF_000002075.1 Aplysia californica | reverse complement strand
TTTTAGTACTTTAGCATTTTAAAGTCTAATTGTCGACAAACCGTGCAGTAAACTGTTGTGAATGCTACCAACTTGTGTTTCGCGCGCTCATATGACCTTGCGCAGTTGCGAGCGCCGTAAAACCCTGTACTACCACATCTAAGATTTAAGATAGGACACACGCACATCACGCACAAACATTAACTCGAAGGAGAGAAAGCTCCTTTTTGCGTGGCGTGAAACACAAATTTCACAGTTCGGCACATCCTAACGGAATGTGTCGAATTTAATGATGTTCGTAAGAAATACTTTAAATGTAAAAATATCAAAACCTTTTTTGGCATTGTATACCCTAGAACAATTTTAAGTTATGTAAAGGAAATTGGACTATTTAATAGAATATGAAAATATATAGTTATCGTTATCGGTGTACATATATATATATATATATATATATATATATATATATATATATATATATATATATATATATATATATATATATACACACACGGAAATTATTATTGTATATACATATGTAAATAAGTCTTTTCCACATTTACAAAAAATTTTCATAAATGTCTGTCCGTCTTTTTATCATAATGAAAATAGTGTGGCCGTGTGCGGTTGCGATCTCCGAAAAACTTTTACTAAAAAAACGTCTGATTTTGTTGCGGTGAAACCTGTTGGCGCTTAAATGACCAAAATTGTGTCGGTAGTGCCGTAAAACATCTACTCAATCAATCAATGGCCTTTATGGCAAATTATAAAGTGAAATTGTACTATTTAAAATTTTTGTTTTAACTAGAAAATTTGTTTTAGAATGAAAAAAATAAACTATTTACACTGATTTTTTAAAACATTTTAACATTTTAAGATTTAACTACCGGTACTGACCCAAGCCAGCTGTACCCGGTACAATAAACTGTTGTGAATAAAACTAACTTGTGTTTCGCGTGCTCAAATGACCTTATGCAGTTGCGAGGGCCGTAAAACCCTATACTAAACAAACAAAACACACACATTCCAAGCAGTTGGCGATGAAACCAACCTCGCATCTCCTAGTGACGTAGCCCCCCACGCGCTAAGCGTCAAAGCGGGCCCGCCATTGCGTCGGACAAAAGCCCAAAGAAGGATTGCAAGGTATCTTGGTAGTAGGCCAAGGAGTTTAGAACTAATGGGAGCCTCCTCTCTCTCTCTTCGCGGCGCCACGAGCAGTACGCCGCGGTGGGGATCAAATATGGCCGCCGAGTGTGGGCTAAATCTCGAACTGTGGCGTTTCTTTTTATAGAATCTTATCGGGCTGGGCCACGTTGTGGAGGTGGGTGGGGTGGGGGAATGCACGCAAGGAAAAGGGGATGGGGCATGGATGAAAGAGGAGGGGCGGGCCTTGGGAAGGGATGAAGGAGAATGGGAAAAATTAAATAAAAGAGAGAGAGAGAGAGAGAGAGAGAGAGAAAGAAAAAGAGAGAGTGAGAGAGAGAGAGAGAGAGAGAGAGAGAGAGAGAGAGAGAGAGAGAGAGAGATATTGTGATCAACTGACGGGCTGACGGATAATGACAGGGAGAAAAAAAAATTCTGTGTGTGATACGGACTGTTCAATTCTTTCAGAGTTTTATGTTATAATCTAGCTTAAAAATCAAAAAGATGTGTAAAATAAGAAGTAAACTTGTTCAAGTAACATAAAATTATCAAAATACCAAATTATAAAGATAATCGCGAGAGAGGGCTCCTATCGGGCGTGCGGTGCCGCCCACAGAGCATCCTCCATTACTTTTAATCTCCTTGTAGTAGGCCTAGAGATGCTTTGTTTTTGTTGCCCTATATCTCGCGTCCGAGCGAGACTTGGGCGTGACCTTGTCTTAGTGCGTGGCGGCCCGTGATACGAGTGTAAACAAACGTTCCAACGCTGGCGCGAGTTGAAATCAGATACACTGTCAGCAATCCATACTCTCCCCTATACGTTTGTCTGTTCTTTCTTTTTACCATTCTTTAATGAATGTTTGGAACCTAAAAAGAGCCAAAAGAGCCAACACACGGGTGGATGGTGGGTGTTTTAGTGTTGTTTGCTCCTTTTTTCTTATGAAACATCTATCAGACTGATCTTTCCTTCGTTTTTTGTGTTTTCTTTCAGCACTTATGTTATAACCCTATTGTATTTTAAGTGCTGTAAAACTCTTACGAAAAAAATAGCTGAATGAATGAAATTATTTTCTGGGTCATGACATAAGACGTAAAAAAAGAAACAGCCAAAATTATCTGGGAGACCCCGACAACGACGGGTATAATTCAAGGGAACTAACAAAAGTAATATTTTCTTTTCGACAAATTTAATGCGTTCTCGCCCCTAATTAAGCTTACGATTTGCAAGCTCACGGCAAGGCCGATCGTTGGTATTTCAATCAATGTTCTGCTGTTCATACTTCGTAAGGAAAACTGTTTTGGGAGGGGGGGGGGGGGGGGGGGGGGCTTATAATATATCAAATTATCTGTAAAAGTATACCCCCCCTCATCTAGGACCCCATAATTTTGGCGCTTTCCTCATATCCTCATATCCATTCTTTTTTTCCCCAACTGTCCATTTGTTTGTCTGCTTTCCAACCAAATTCCCCGACCCCAATTTCAACGGAAACGCGGGAAACCTCTCTACTAAAACTAAAACATTCCTTACACATATTTCTTGATGCGCTGGTGACACGATCCTTTCAATTATAACTTAATAATTTTATATTATGGTCTTACTGGTACCCTATTTGTTCACCTGTAAAAAAAAAAAAAAAAGATTGACTCTACCCATTATGGATTATTCCTTTTGCTAGATTCTTACATTCACAATTAATTAATGATTGGCCGATTTTCCAGAACTTGTACCAATGGCAGGGATTTTCTCGCAGTTAAGTCTACCAAAAAAAAAAACGAACCTTAATTAATGTTATAGGCCTACAACTACAGCTATGCTGCTATGGCAATCTGCAGAGACAGAACCATGCGTGAATTCAATTGACTTTGAACATATTTTAGTAAGGTCTGAATGTAGTCAGAGAGATGTAGTCTATGTCAATATAATGTGTAAAGGGGGGGGGGGGGGGGGACTAAATCCTGAGTTTGTCAGAAGACGAGTTATTTTACCGTGTTGAAAAAAAAAAGAAAACTAGATCTATCAATATCTAGATTAGAAGATCTAGATTAGAAGATCTAGATTAGAATAACTAGATCTAGGTCTAAAACTAAAATGATCTAGATCTAGGCCTAGCCTACATTATATCAAGAGAACTCTCAAAGAGGAGAACTCCTGATTGATAATAAACGATTGATAACTAAAGCGGGAATTCCCATTACTATTTCAGTGCGAAGATGCCCTTCCCATTGGCTGAGCAATGGCAAGGTCAATATTCTCAAGGTCACATCTGTTTCACCCTGTGCACTAGAGGTGTGCGAGTCCAGCATATTAAGATTCGAGTCCACACTCGAGTATCTGCTCTGGACTCGAGTAATTACTCGAGTAATTACTC
>NW_004798133.1:78329-83354 GCF_000002075.1 Aplysia californica | reverse complement strand
ATTAGAATGTTTCTTTTATCTATTTTTAACTTTTAAAAAAACCAATATTTTCTCCTTTTTTCTGTTTTCCCCCCCCTACAGACTCGAGTCTGGACTCGAGTCCAGACTCGAGTCCTTACTCGAGTAATTTACTTGTGACTCGAGTCTGGACTCGCTGCATGTATTACTCGAGTACTCGAGTCTGGACTCGTTACTCGCACACCTCTACTGTGCACCTACACTTTCCTCCGGTGTATGTTATCCGGTGTGTAGAGAAAGAAGGTGCGCTACTGTTGTGAGTAACGAATTGCATAGGTGACGACAGCGAACTGACCTTTACGCGAACCGCATCTTTTGGCAGATTGCCTCAGGTCCTAAGGAATTACTATGGATGTTGGGGATAGTCCGAGCAAGTTTGGCAGAGGGAGATCATTCTCTCGTAAGTTCAGCGTGATGGCTGAGCCTGGAAAAGAGGGGCAATCCGTGCCGTCTGGATCATGGAGTGGAAATTCTATTGGTGTCTTCACCAGTGGTGGAGATTCGCAAGGTGCGTGTTCTCAGTTAAATTTTCTGCATATTAAACCATTTAAAACATTAAATTGTGCAAATTACCCAGATACTCGTTCCATCCTGTCGTTTTTAAAGCCAAGAACAAGAGAAAGGTCAAGGGTTATTTTGGCCGAGCTGATGCCAGTGATGCATGCATATTATATAGATCTAGAGACTCTCTATTATTAGTAATTTAATTAAATCTATACTATTACGGCGGCCGGGGTTTTGAATTCAAATTGTAATTGAAGGTGTTAGCTGTGGTTTGCACCCTCAAAGCACAAATTCAAAGCGAAATAAAAGCACCAAATAAAAATGAAACTTTGACTGCTTTGCTCTTGTAACCTGGTCCCAAACCCTAGGCAGATTACATTAGTTAACTTTGTACTTTGTTTTTGAATTTTGACAGTTGTAAAAGTCTGACCAAAACTTACTTTTTTGTAAACATTCCTGACCTTGATAAATATTTAGATCTAGATCTAGATCTAGATCTAGAATCTAGACCTAGAATCTAGAACATTTTATTTTTATTATAGATCTTATTACTGTGTCGACTTATTTGACCTGGAGAATTGTGGGCAAGTAAAATATAATTGTTTTGCCGGCTCTATTTCTCAGAAGGTAGTGTCAATTGCCACAGAGTAAATTGGAGCTCTTTTGTTTTAACATGATTTTGACTTCACAAAAGTCACCCCTACTAAGATCCTGCTCTGATTCACTCTGAGGGTCTACATTCGGCTAAGATCCCGCATTTCAGAGATCATATTTACGAAACAAAAGCCATTGCGGCTCGGGCAAAGCCGATCAACCAAGAGTGAAAATTGAAAAGTTGAGATAATTGAACGGCCCATCGCATCACAGATCTGCCACTCTGGTGAATGTAGTCACATGTGCATTGTAAAACCATGAAATGGTACAATGTTTGCTACCCGGATGGGATCACACCGAGGTGTGAACTGGGTGACGCATGATTTGTTTTCCCCCAACATCTCACTCGCATTTGAGGTCTCCACCTAAAGTTATATCAAATGCTGGGTGGGTAGGGCCTACAAGTTTGCTCCAGGCGGGATCACATCGAACTGTAAACTGTTCCCGGACCCTTGCAGCAGTTGTCCCTACTCAAGAATGCGAGACAGACTGAATTAATTTCAATTGGTGTGGTCACAACATAATGGTACGTAAAGACAAAGATAGGGGGAACTCAGTTGGAGATGGAAAGCTTATTTGGACAGGTAAAGGGGAAGGCCAACTGGATAAAAGTGAAGATCTCAAGAGACTCACAGTAGGATGATATGTTAAGTGATAATGGCCTGCCTCATACCACCGTGATTGGTTGAATCACTCTTTGGTCGCCTCATTCATAAACCCACTCAGTGGTATTAGTGGTAATGTCAATTCATTTTAGAGTGAAGGGAGATCGTTTTTATTTATGCGTTGTGGGCCTTAACATGGGTCACCGCAGATAATTCTCTGTGTGTCGGATAAGGATAAGATCCTGTTTGCCTAAGGTCCCGCATTTTGGGATCTTAGCAGAGACTACTGTAGTTGCCATATATAAATACCCTATTTTTGTGTCTTGAGATTTTTATTTCTTGCATTGTATTTATATATATGATTGTTCTTTTGGAAGATTAAAAAAAGTTTTTTAAATTATACTATAATGTCATTGTTAGCACCATTTATATTGGTGCATGCATACATGATTTGGCAAAGACTTGCAATGGTTTGTAATTAGCCTTGTTATCCTGGGCTACTCTAGCTTAACTGACTGCTGCAGGGCCAACTACAATTATAATTTGACACAGAGTGTATTGCATTTACACTATCACATTCTTGTCACTACTACATCAGGCCTGAAAGGGCCGAACATATGATTGAGAAACTAATGTACAGCATCATATGACTCACTTTCGGAGTAATACCTCTTTCTCAAGACTGATAAACAGAGAGAAGAAATTACTAGACCACAAAGTTGTTTTTTAAAAACACACTGCCAGTTTTTAAATTAAAATTAAAGAGAGGGTCCATTGACCATTTGGTCATTGTCAGTTTCATGTTGAATTTCTTTTCTTCGACGCTTTTTTATGCCCAGAGAGAGTGCTCTTAGTGGATGGATTAGTAGGCAAGGGAGTCCAAATATAGTAGCAGTAGAATAATTTGGTGAAATTACAAAAAGCCTTAAACTTTTACTCTATATTTAAATATGGCTGATATTATTATTATTTTTTTTTTCTCTCTGGGTTAATAATTTCTGTTGTACGATTTTTCTAATGTTTGTTCGGTCAAAAACAATTAGCATGGCATAGGAGGGGCCTGGGAGAAAACTGATGATATTACTTTAACCTCAACAGTGCTCTTGTGCAATTTGAAGGCATACTTTTTTTTCTGTCCCAATTTCAACTGTACATAGCTTCAAAGGAACGAAGTAAAATTAAAACTCATTCAACTGAGAAGCAAGTCTTCATGAGTAGCAAATATTTAGAAAACCAGGAAGTTTAGAGTCTACTACGACCACACTCTGAAAAGAGGTGACATCTTTTCTTATCCATTATCATAGCTGGCATTATAAGGGGAGGATCATCACTTAGTTTTTTTGGTGTATTGTTTTGTGTTCTAATAGTTTTTTGTCGCAAGCATGTTTTTTCCCACCTTAACCTGGGTTATAGACTAGCATTTTATTACTGTACATTTACCTCCCCAATTCTTTTCCTTGACGACAAAACAGGATGAGCATGACTACAGCAATTTTTCTATAAACTCAATATCTACTGTGATTTTGAAATCATGATCTCAAGTTACTCTTTCATGCTTCCTCCTCAGGAATGAATGCAGCTGTCAGAGCTGTTGTACGCATGGGCTTTTACCTGGGATGTAAAGTCTACTTTATCAAAGAGGTGAGAATTTCCTTTAGATTGTGTTCAAGATGTGACTTTTTAATACTATTTTATTGTATTATAATCTAAGTATCAAATGGACACTAGTTTTTGAATCCATTTTCTATTATGATATAGTACTATTCTTTCTACTTGCGCATGTATTTACATGAGGTTTATAAAGCCTCTGGTGATTCTTTGACTTGTATCTTTTCTTGAGTGTTAGGTTTTCTCTTAATCGATCAATTGGTTTTTTTCCTGTTTATTTCGGTATAGTGGAGTCCACTTATAAGTAGTTTTGAAATAACAAGAAGTCTGTTGTAAAGACACTATTCGTTTTTTTTCTCTTCTTTATCTCTGTAAATAAAATACTGCTATAGCGCAATCAGACAAACATGTGAGTAGGTTATAGCGGAATATATACTACTGCTGTGCACATGTGCATAGGCCATTTATACAATGTAAAACCTCGCCAGTTGAGAAACTTGTTGGTGATCTAGCGAAACAACGAATGGGAGAGCCCACGTGTGCCAACAATGAAGGCCGGAGCAAATGAGTGGGGAGGGTGTATCATACGCAGACGAGCAGTTGTGAAACTGAACGCATCCCGTGATAGGCCAGCCTAGTCTAGATTATCTAGGCCTACCATGCCTTTCACTTCTCCGATTCGGGGATAGAGAGGCCATTGTGCTGTGATATATGGAACGAATGAACGCTCGTATGATGTGCGCAAGCAGATGGAACGCGTCACAGGTAGGACGAGTTTTCTTTTTGATCGCCAACGTCGAGCAGTCAACATTGCTAGAGCTAGAGAAAGAAACCTGATTCGATTTTTGATCAAGTAAGGCCAAGAGGTCATGTTGGGCAAAATCATCACCCAGAGGCGGTAACAAAAAGAAATAAACAAAACACCAAACTCATAGATAAGGCCTATTTTATTATTTCCTTTGAATATTTATTACTGGATCCTTTATAACGAGAGTCCTGCTATAACGGACATTTCGTACCAGTCCCCTCCCTCTCGTTATAACAGGATTCCACTTTACGAAATTGTTGATTTGAGCATTTTGGGCCATTCAGAGCTGTCAAAAGTTACACCCGAATAAAAATCTTTATTTCGCTTTCATTTTACTCATGGTTTGTCTTTACCGTTAATAGACCCACTTCCCATCAGATGATGATGCAACCAACTGCTATGGTTGAAGAATGATATAATACACTTGAAGACTTTAATTATGAATTTGAGAAACTTCTAAGGCGTAATATTATGTGAAAGTGAAAGTCGCTTTAGAGAGCCATACTATAGTATTTGTTTGTCTGCAAAATGTTCTTCCTATCTTCTTGTTTTCACTGGCTTCAGTGGTGTAGCGGTTGGGTTCTTCACCATGGCACGCAGAAGAGATGAGTTAGATTCCTGAGTGAGGAGGGTTTTTAAAAAAATCATCAACAATCTCCATTCCATCTTGTGTGGATCTTTCCGTGATCATGTGATTGATGTAAAGCACTCAGAGCTTATTATAATTTATGTGGTTTGGCTCTAAGAATCCAGGTGTCTTCTCTGTATTCCAAGATTATCTGCTCCTTCTTTCCTATCAAACATCTATCGTCTTTATCTCCCCCCCCC
>NW_004798133.1:62058-74558 GCF_000002075.1 Aplysia californica | reverse complement strand
TTGTTGGAGAGGGGCACCGATTGGTCCCGCTTGTTTTCTTTGCCCCTGTTGTATCTGTTTGTCTATAATATTATGTGAGTGATCGTTTTCCTTCTATATTCTGAGTTGTTAAATCCGCTTGCAGACCTACTTTTGTCTCATGTAATCTCATAAATGTTATGTTATGTCTGTCCGTTTCCATTCTTTTCTCTTTTTCCCTCTATCCCGACCCCCTCCCCCCCTCTCTCTCCCTCCCTCCCTCCCTCCCTCCCTCCCTCCACCTCTCTCTCTCTCTCTCTCTCTCTCTCTCTCTCTCTCTCTCTCTCTCTCTCTCTCTCTCACCCTCTTTTTCTCTTCTCTCTCTTTTTTTCTCTCTTTCTCGCCCCTTTCTCTCCCTTCTGAATGTGTATGCACATATCATAATGTAAACCGCTTCTATAGCTTGCTGTCGAGCGGGAATATGCGCTGTACAAATGCTGTTTATTATTATTATTATTATTATTATTATTATTATTATTATTATTATTATTATTATTGTTATTATTATACTGGTGTGTGTGTGTGTATGTGTGTGTGTGTGTGTGTGTGTGTGTGTGTGGAGTGCGCGCGTGCGTGTGGGTTTTTTATGTGTGTGTGTGTGTGTGTGTGTGTGTGTGTTAGTGTTGAATCTCTCATAGTCTTCCCCATGGATGCTCTAGTGTAGTTTGCTCTCATTTCTTCACACATCTATCGTCCGTATAATCTCTCCTCCTTTTTTGTATTTGTTTCTCTCTCGTAACACCTGTAATCTTCCGCACTTATATGACCTAATTGTGTTGCAAGTGCCGTAAAACTCCTAGTAAAACATAAATAAAACAATTTTTACCCTTTAGTCCCCCCCCCTTTCCTTTTGGGAAGAGAGACTCCCTGAAAGCAATATAATAATAATTGCATTTATATAGTGCATATCCATGCTCTACAGCAAATCCTCTGAGAGTGGGTGGTTGGCGGGTGCTCTGGTGTGGTTTGCTCCTTCTTTCCTATCAAACATCTATTGTCCTTATCTCTCCTCCTTCTTTTTTTTGTGTGTATGTTACTCTCTTCTGACACATCTATTCTTCGGCACTTATATTATGACCTTATTGTGTTGCCAGTGCCGTAAAACACTTACTACTGAGAACACTCAGAAACATTCTCGGCTTCTGGGGAAGTATATAGTGGAAGCTGCTGATTTGAGGCGCTCAAACGCTATAAAACTGATGGGATCCTTGCCTGAAACCCAGCCAGATAGAGTTTAACAGGGTGTGTTAACAATAGCAGATTATGGTGGTGGGTGATTGGCGGGTGCTCTGGTGTGGCTTGCACCTTCTTTCCTGTACCTCAAACATCGATTGTTCTGATTCCTGATCGCGGATCCTCTCCTGATTTTTGGTGTCTGTTACTCTCTTTTAATACCTCCAATCCTCAGCACTATGACATTATAGTGTTGCAAGTGCCGTAAAACTCTAACAAAAACTAATATGTCTGTGTTACTTTCCAGGGCTACCAAGGAATGGTGGATGGCGGGGAGAACATTGCGGAGGCCACTTGGTCCAGCGTGTCCGGCATACTGCAGAAGGTGAGAGGTGTGAGCGTGTCTGTCTGTCTGTCTGTCTGTCTGTGTGTCCCTTACACGCGTGGGTGGTTGCCGGGTGCTCTGGTGTGGTTTTGCTCCTTTTCTTTCCGAGCAAACGTCTATCATCCTGATCTCTCCTCCTTCTTCTTTTTTGTGTGTTTGTTACTCTTCTCTTTCTCCTTCCTGCTTTTTCTTTTTCTCCTTGCTGTCCGTCCTCCTTGTCCTCTTATCCTCTTCCTCTCTTTATGGGAAATGTATGAATAATAATAGAAATAATAATAATGATAATAATAAATAGCATTTGATTAGCGCATACCCTCGCTCAACAGCATGCTCTATGCGTGCGGCTTCACACTATATTATAACCCCAGCAGACCATAGAACACCCCATAAACATTCTCAGATTCCCAGGAAGCATATATTTCAGGCAGCTGATTAAGCGCTCAAACAATTGAGCTGATGAAGAAGGGAAGGGTTAGAGCATGATGATATTCAATATGTCTGTGTCAGACCTGGCCCCTGAGGAAGAAGAAGAGGCTGAATTATTGTGGCTGAAAGTGGTTCATGGGATATGTAGGGCCTGAGCGTGGTTCTTGTGGGAAGTTTGATTCACGGGACAATATAGAGACTGAACAGGATTTTATGGGAAATGTAATTCCTGTGATTTGTAGAGACTGAGCGTGGTTTTATGGGGAATGTGATTCATGGGACAATATAGAGACTGAACATGGATTCATGGGAAATGTGTCTCATGAGATATGTAGAGACTGAACATGGTTCTATGGGAAATGGGATTCATGGGGATGATAATAGAGACAGCATAGTTTCGTGGGAAATATGGTGACTGAACATTTTGGTCTAATATGAAAAATATAGTAAAACTATGCTATGGAGTCCCACAGTGATTTTATCTTTTATGGAAAATGTTGAGACTGAATGGGGTTTTTAATGGGAAGATGCAGAGTTTAAACTAGTGTGTTTTTGAGTTTATATAAGTTGTAAAACACAGAGACCTTACTGTTGAGTGGGAAACTGCTATGTAAATGCTACATATTATTATTATTATTATTATTGTTGTTGTTTTTGTTGTTGCTGTTGTTTTGTTGTTTAAAAAATAATGGTAATAATAATTATAATTATTATTTATTATTAATATTATTATTGTTATTATTATTGTTTTGTTCTCTTAACTGTAGTGGTAATAATAGTTATAATAATGATATTAATAATAAAAATAATGATACAAATAATAGTGAAAAAATAATGTTAGATATTGTTATTATTACTTTTATTATTATCATTTGTATGAATTTAAAAGATGAAGTTATTCCCTCTGTCAGGGCGGCACTGTCATTGGCAGCGCTCGGTGCAAGGATTTCCGCGAGCGTCGCGGGAGGCTGATCGCGGCCAACAACTTGGTTCAGCGTAAAATCACCAACCTGGTGGTCATCGGGGGAGACGGAAGCTTGACCGGCGCCAATTGCTTCCGTCAGGAGTGGCCCAGTCTGCTGGACGAGCTTCTGGGTGAAGGTGAGTTCTAAGTTCGAGTCCCGTGCGGATGTGGTGTGGGTTTCTGTGGGTGTGTAGTGTAGTTTTTTTTTTCTTCTCTGCCTGAAGGCCTGGTGGTGTAGTTAAGTAAATGGGAAGTGATTATTTGATGGAGCAGTGTGAAGGAGAGGGACAGGAAGGGATGGAGAGAGAAAGGGAGGGAGAGGGAGGGAGAGAGAGAGAGAGAGAGAGAGAGAGAGAGAGAGAGAGAGAGAGAGAGAGAGAGAGAGAGATGGGGGATAGTAAAAAGGAATGGTACAAAAAAAAAAGCATTAAAGAAACAACACTGGTAGGAACTACTTCTTTTTGTCTACCTCTTTTGTTTTTTTCTGTCAGTCTTCATTTTATTTTCTGTAAATGATCATAATTGTGTCAATGTGTTTTTCTGTAATGAAAACTAAAGTGGATTGTAAGAGGGTGCCATTAGCAGCTCTGAAATTTTTTTCTTTCCTTTTTTCGTTTCTGCCTGTATTTATATTATACTTTCCTGTGACAATTATTGATATTGTGTGGATGTGCTCTTTTGTACTCAAGAATAAAAATCAGATAGATCTCAGCAAAATGTGGTTCGGTTTTTTTGTGCCTTCTTACGGTAAGCTGCAACTCTTCTGTCTTTGTGGACGGTTGTCGGGTGCTGTGGTGTAATTTGCTCTTTCTTTCATATCAAACATCCATCAACCTTATCTTTCCTTCACTAAGAAATTTACCACGAATTTTTAACGTTTTAACATTTTAATAGAAATATTGACCAAGATCAAACCATGCAGTGAACTGTTGTGAATGCAACCAACTTGTTTCGCGCACTCATATGACTTGATGTAGTTGGGAGCGCTGTAAAACTCTTACTAAACTAATCTATGGTTCCTCCTTTTCTTTGTATGTTTCTCTCTAGCAACACCTCTTGTCATCAGCATTTATATGACCAAATTTAGTTGAAGTACTGTAAAACTGATGTTAAAAACCCCCAAAATATTGGGTTTATTTTTGTTTTTGTGCCTATTCCAGTGTTAGCTGCAACTTATCTCTCTTTTGTCACTCCAGGAAAAATCACAAAAGAACAAAGGGAGGCCAACAAACTTCTGAACATCGCCGGCCTGGTGGGCTCCATCGACAACGATTTCTGCGGCACGGACATGACCATCGGCACAGACTCGGCCCTGCATCGAATCATCGAGGCCGTCGACGCCATCGCCACAACTGCTCTCAGGTGAGGAGTGGGTCCATCAGTTGGCTACCTCATAATTACAAAGTTCTATCTGACATTTTGGGCCGTTTTGAGTTTCTAAGAAGACCGTGATGTCAGAAACCATACGTGAGGTGTGCTGACAAAATGAGTTACTTCTTTCTAATTTTAGCCTTATGGAAAATGATACATCAACTTTATAGATGGAATTTGTACAATTTGTTAGTATGGAATAATGAAAGACATGGTAGGCTTGAAGAAAATGGCGTCAATTGAAAATCTATAAGTCTGACCCCAGTGTTAATTTTCTGCCGATATCTCGATCCAGTTTCGGATTTCGAGAAGTAGCTCATTTTGTCAGCGCGCCTCACAAATGTTCCATCTGCTCTATCAAAATCGTATGATAATTCAAAGTCGTTATTAACTAGATATTCCTAGAATTGCATTGGATAAAGCATGACCATGTTGTGAAACTCAAAATTTTCAGCGTCAAATTTTTCAGAGGACTAAGGACTGAGCAGATAGAGCTTTGTAATTCAAAGATAAGGAGTTGTTTTCGGTCACTTTGCTTTTGTGGGGTTTTTTGTTTTTGATGTGCATTCACCAGTTGTCTTCTGTCTCGTGTTTGTGTCTTGTTTTTGTTTTGTGGTTTTTTATTTTTATTTTTTTGAGAGGGGGGGGGGTTGTTTCCACTGGGTATGTTGTCGTTCATCTCTTCAATGTTGAATGCAGTAGATGTAAGTAAGATTTTCGAGTATTGAGATTTTGTAGAGTGGTTTCCTCTCTCTGCTGGGGTGCAATATCCCAATCTGACAAAATTGTCTCTGACTGTCGGGGTTGAAACAGCCTGTATCCACTGAGACCTAAATTGTGTTGGTGGGGGTGTAAAACCTTTTCATTTTCAGTTTCTATTACTATGCACAGCAAAGGGGTGTCGGCGGACTGTCTATGGTCAAATTATTTTGCCCCGTAGTCTGTATGTGATATGTGGGTGGTTGGCGGGCACTTTGATGTGGTTTGCTCCCTTTTTCCTGGCAAGCATCTTCCTTCCTAATCCTTTTTCCTGGCAAACATCTTCCTTCCTAATCCTTTTTCCTGGCAAACATCTTCCTTCCTAATCTCTTTCCCTTCTTTTTTGTGTTTGTTACTTTCTTGTAGTACTTCTAGTCTTTGGCACCTATGTGATATAATTGTGGCATAAAAAGTTTATTGAAACTTTTAAACCTTTGAGCCTTCGCCACCAGTACACCTGTGGAGTGTAAAACTGCCCAAACCCCCCGGGCCAGTGCCACTGACTGAAGTGTCTTTAGGCCATTCCCAAAGGGGGGACATATCTCGTTCTAGCATAGTAGAATTGTAAATGGGCTGATTCATGTCACGCTCATAACTGTACCTGATCTACAACAGGGAACTGCTGCTTTTTCTTTCCTGATCCTTACTATTGTTGTTTTCCTCTACTTCTTTTGTATGTTTGTCACTCCCTTGTGACCTGCTATTTTGGGGTGCCTTGATAGTCGAAGCAGACCTTGTGCGGGCTTGTGCTTTTGAAGCTATAGAGGTGAGCAGTCTAAGTCTGATTCCCTGTAAAGCTTCTCTGTTGACACCCACCTCTTTGCGCTCATATGACCTTATGCAGTTGCGAGCGCCGTAAAACTCTCTACTATAAAAAACCCCCCCAAAAACTGCCCAAGTGCCTAGCCACCGGTACAACAGTGTCTGAGACCTAATCCCTATACCGGCCTGCCTGGGACAAAACGCGCGTGGGAAACATTGTTTACTACACAGGTCTTCACTGATTATTTTGAAGATCTTTGTGAATTAGATTCTGGTAATGACGAGGACTACCTTGAGTGGGATCTGGAATGTGATTCTGTTGATCATATTATGAATGTTAGTAATATGTCGCTCAGGAGCTCAGGCAGAGGGGCATGGTAGCCTCAGGAGGTCAGGGCTCAAATGGTTAAAAAAGAATCTACATGATAGTTCAAAATGTGCCTCTACTTTGTCTCTGGTTTGCTACTGATCAAACATATTGTGTTGGCCATGTCCATTAAAGTTGCATTTTTCTCTTACAGTAAATTGTAAAGGCAAAATTTACTCGCCTTTTTAAATGGTCTTTTTTGTAAGTTGTGTTTGTTTCCTTTGTTTTTCTTTTCCAGCCATCAGAGGGCCTTTGTGTTGGAGGTGATGGGCAGGCACTGCGGGTGAGTACATGATGATACAGGGCAAGGCAGCTTTAGTCTGATCGTGCCGTTTTCTGCCTCTTGTTTGAAAAATGAAAGATAAGATCCCTGTAACTTTTGACTGATCCACAAGGGAAATTTTAGGAGGATATGCTTTAGTATTGTCGATGTACAAAGATTTAAAGATTTTTTGGTGAATGTTAGTGTCACTATGTACTAAGATTCAAAGATATAAAGATTTTTGGTGAACTTTAGTATCACAATGTACTAAGATTCAAAGATATAAAGATTTTTGGTGAACGTTAGTATCACTATGTATTAAGATTAAGCATCCACTCAGAAATGCACTCATTCCTTTCATGTACAATGATAGACATACAAATATGAAATTTCTCAATTGGGACTGAAAGTAATGTGCTTATAGTTTTTAGTAAGGGTTTGTGACTTTGAATCTTTAAAAAAAAAATTCTCATGCACACGAGTTTCTCTGTAGCAGTGGGTGGTTGGCGGATGCTTTGGTGTGGTTTGCGCCTTCTTTCCTATCAAACGTCTATCGTCCTTATCTCTCCTCCTTCTTTTTTGTGTTTGTTACTCTTATAACACCAGTGACCGAAATTGTGTCGATAGTGCCGTAAAACATCTACTCAATCAATCAATCTTATAACACCTCTAATCTCGGCACTTATATGACCTTATTGTGTAGCAAGTTCCGTAAAACACTTACTAAATTTAAACTGGTCAAAAGAAACTTTTTGGAAATTTTCTCTGTGGGTGGTTGGGAGTGCTCTGGTGTGGTTTGCTTCTTTTTCCCTATCAAACATCTGTGGTCTTTATCTCCACTTTTTCTTTTTTATGTATGTTACTCTCTTGTAACACCTCTAATCTTCTGGTGCTCATAATACGTTATGCAGTTGCTAGCGCCGTAAAACCTCTACTAAAACTAAAACTAACTTTCTCTCTGTGTGTATGTGTGTGTGTGCAGCTATCTGGCTCTGGTGGGTGCCCTGGCCACAGAGGCGGACTGGGTGTTCATCCCCGAGTGGCCGCCCGAGGGTGACTGGAGGGAGACCCTGTGCAAGAAGCTGGCCGCGGTGGGTAGTTTGTCGCCCTAGCGACTGTCTCTTTGCTGGTTGTCGTATCGTCGCCTCAGAACGAACTATTTTGTCCTCGTTGGCCATGTTCAGTTCAATCTCTTCCTCATCTGAGACGACCTACTCTACACTGCTCACTGGAGCTCTGTTTTGTCTAAAGTGCCTCTTTACTGAAGTACACTTTGGACAAAATTGTTCTGAGGCCAATTTGTGTGCGTGTTGGTGCGGGTGGTTGGCAGGTGCTCTGGTGTGGTTTGCTCCTTCTTTCCAATCAAACATCTGTCGTTCTTATCTCCCCTCCTCTTTTTTTGTGTTTGGTACTCTCTTGTAACACCTCTAATCTTCGGCACTTATATGACCTAATTGTGTTGCAAGTGCCGTAAAACTCTTACCAAAAACGAAACTGACTTTGTTGTTTTAATTGTTGTTGTGTGTTGCATTTGTTGATATTGTTTTTGTTGTTGTTTTTGTTGTCGTCGTTGTTGTTCGTCCAGTCTCACAGTGTGGCAGTCTTTTTGCCCTCCCTTTTGCCTGTGACTGTGTTTACTGTAGTCATATTTATTTTTGCTCTATTCCTTTAATGTCTCAGTGTTTGTCGTAGTAACAGTGGGTGGTTGGCGAAGACTCTGGTGTGGTTTGCTTCTTCTTCCTTATCTCCCGTTGTGGGTGGTTGGCGGGTGCTCTGGTGTGGTTTGCTCCTTCTTTCCTATCAAACACCTATCATCCTTATCTCCCCTCCTTCTTTTTTGTGTTTGTTACTCTGTTGAAACACCTCTAATTTTCAGCTCTTATATGACCTTATAATATCGCAAGTGCCGTAAAACACTTACTGAAAAACTATCCCCTCTACTTCTTTTTTATGTTTGTTACTCTCTTGTAACACCTCTAATCTTCTGGTGCTCATATGACGTTATGCAGTTGCGAGCGTCGTAAAAACTTCTACTAAAACTAAAAGCAGTAGTGACAGTGTTTTTGCTGTCTGTTCTGTCTCACAGAGTTCACTGTAGTAATTGTTTATTGTTGTTTTGTTTTGTATAGTTTTTTTTCCTCTATCCCTTCTGTCTCTCAGCTTTTGCTCTTGTAAGAGTCATTTGGCTGTCTGTTCTGTCTCAGTCTGTGTTCAGTGTCTAACTGTAGCCTGAGTGGGTGGTTGGTGGGTGCTCTGGTGTGGTTTGTTCATTCTTTCCTATCAAAAATCTATTCACTCCTTCTTTTTTGTTTTTCTACTCTCTTGTAACACCTCTGATCTTCGGCACTAATATGATCTTATTGTGTTGCAAGTGCTGTAAAACTCTTACGAAAACAAAGAAGTTTATTGGTTATTTCTTTTTTTTTTTGCAGGAGAGACATCTGGGTCAGCGTCTGAACATCATCCTTGTGGCTGAAGGAGCCATCGACAGGGACGGCAAACCCATCACAGCTGACGACGTGAAGAAGGTAGATGGCAGTTTCCTCAAGCAAGATTTCTTTTTGTTACTTTTACCGTTTTGCTTAAGACTCATGTTGCTGTTGTTGTTTAACATGTCTTGAATTAAGAAAATTCCACATTAATTAATCATTATGGAGGAATTTGGACGTACATAAATTCATATAAATACGTATATGTACATTATATACATGCAGATCACACACACACACACAAATACACACACAAATACACACACATGTACACACACACTCTCACACACACTCACACACACATACACACACACACACACACACACACACACACACACACACACACACACACACACACATACACACAGGCATACATGCAAGCACACACTTAAACAAACACACACACACACATACACGAACACGTATACTCTCGTAGCCTATCAATCTGTCTTTGCTGGTCATGGGTGGTTGGGGGGTGCTCTGGTGTGGTTTGCTTCTTCTTTCCTATAAAAAATCTATCTCCTCTATCTCCCTTCCTTCTTTTTGTGTTTGTTACTTTCTTGTAACGCTTTAAATCTTGTGAACTTATATGACCTTATTGTGTTGCAAGTGCTGTAAAACTCTTACTAAAACTAAAACACTTCTGGTCGCAGCTGAGCAGCACACTGTTTATCACGATGGATTTGCACGAGTAATCAACTTTCTGTCTTCCTTTCTCTCGACAGTTGTTGTGCGATGACATGAAGATTGACACGCGTGTAACAGTGCTGGGTCATGTGCAGCGAGGTGGGAGTCCATCTGCCTTCGACAGAGTTCTGGTGAGTGAGTGGTTGGTGGGTGCTCTGGTGTGGTTTGCTTCTTCTCTTCTGTCAAAATTCGTGTAAAGTGCCTTTCCCAAGGACACAATGTCGGTCCTGCAGCTCGTACCCCTGAACCCACAACCTCATGATTACGAGTCCAGTAGTCAACCACAGAAGATAGTCCTCACTTCACTAAAGTGGGAAGGGGTGCCCACCCATAAATAAGTAAAAAATCTTGTCAGTTTGTTAGTGTTTGAGCACTTAATAGGATACTTCCATTGTATGCTACCTGATAAGCCTAGAATATTTCTGAGTTTGAGAGTCTGCTGGGGTTTTAAAAAAAAGTTGTGAAGCATACAGAGCATGCTTTAGAGCATAGATGTGTGCTGTTTAAATACGTTATTATTATTGTAATTTTTTGGTTTCTGGGTAAGGTTCTTGTGTTCGTGAGTTTGGATCAAGAAAAGGTGTCCTAGATTTACATTTACTTCACAAGTTTCCTTTTCTGAGACAATGCATTTCTATTCATATTAAAAGTTGATTTGTAAAATAACCGTGGGAATGTTTGGGCCAAGTTGTAAAATTTTGTAAATGTTTGTCAGTCCTGTTAATCAGTAGTTGGATAGGCCGTTTGCAGTGCATCCCTTTTGACACTTATATGACCAAAACTGTGTTGAGAGTGCTGAGAATTTTTTTTTTGGGGGGGGGGGGGGGGGGTTGGGTGCTGGATATTTGCAAGTTCCATAAAACATGGTAGTAATTGTTATGCTTCAAGAAAATCAAAACAGGAATCAGGAAAATTGTTTGGAAATAGATGATGATGATGATCAATCTTGATGTTAGCTTCTTTCTTTGCTTGGTGCCCACACTAGATCCCTTCAAAACACAACCTACTTCTCGCAAAGGCTGACCAAAATTTGGAACAGCAAGTCTGCATCATCAGAGTCACCTAACATTTAACAAAGGTTGACTATACGCTCTCATTAATACAAGCAAGATGATCAGAGAAATGCACTGTGACGTCAGCTTATGCAACTTGCGGAGACAGCTGGTAGATATCTGAGAAGATCAAAGGATGGGGTGAAGAGATACGTGGATGAGATCAAAGTCCTAGGACCATGTACCCTTCTGCCCCCACCCCACCCACCCACCCGCCACAGGGTAAAGACCACACATGTGCCAGCTGTGTGTTATAAAATTTCAGGGCGGTAAAATCTTATCAGATGTGTTGGTTTGTGTACATGTGGGTGTCCAAGGCTTACTTGGTTAGACTGCAAGTAGGAGAGACCTTATCTTTTTTCTGAAAATCTGTCTTTTTACTGTTTTGACTTTGTAACAGGATATGATTAACACTTTAAAATTGCAATGCCTGTAAAGATTGGGATCCGAAGCAGACTGGATACATAGGTTGTGGGATGTAAGGCTTAGAAAGCTATAATTTCTACTATCACTTGGGTGTGGTTTGGGGGGGGGGGGGGGAGTAATGCTGCTGATGATGAAAATGATGTTTTCTGATCGTTAAGGCTCTGCTGTTGTTTTTCTTGGGGAAATTATTTCTTGCTGAATTGCAGATCTGAGTGCCCTCCCCACTTCTTTACTAAATTGAAGAAATGTTAATTATTATTTTTAATCAACATTTTTCTATGGTAGATCATCAGTTCTCAAATGAAATGCCTTTCGCTGTTATACCAAGTAGTTTGTGGTGCAAAATTGTAGAGCAAATAAAATTTTCAGAAACAGTCCTGCTGAACTGACATTAATCTTGCAATAGTCCACCAGTGTGAGCATGGAAACAAAAAATTTCCAGTTTCCTGACCTTCAATTTAAATGACTGTAAAATTGAGGAACTTAAGAGTGGATGCTTACTTTTCAGGGGGTGGGGGGTTGGACATATATAATTTCTTTTGTACTTGAGCAACTGACAGGTGGTATATCTTATTTTTGTTACTTGTACTTTCTGTCTGTCTGTCTGTCTGTGTAAGATTTTTACCCCATCACTCAATGACCGTTGTCTTGTCAATACGCTTCTCTTTACTTTACACAAATGAAGAAGCAGCCTCTGTGGCATATTCTCCCGCCTCCTGGGGCGATGCCACTGATGAAGTGTCTTGAGGCCATTCCCAAAGGGGGGACATTGACATCTTCTTATACACAGTAGAATTGCAAATGGGCTGATTTATCAATATCACGCTCATTACTGTGCCTGAACTTCAACAGGGAACTGCTGCTTTTTCTTTCCTAATCCTTACTTGTGTCATTTTTTCCTCTACTTCTTTTATATGTTTGTCACAATCTTGTGACCCGCTATTTCCAGGGTGCCTTTATATTCGAAGCAGACTTTGTGCTGTTGAAGCTAGAGAGGTGAGCAGAGTAGGCCTGATTCCCTGTAAAGACTTCTCTGTTGACATCCGCCCTTTGGCGCCCATATGACCTTTTGCAGTTGCGAGCGCCATAAAAACTCTACTAAATCTAAACTAAAAATGTTCTCCATGTGTGTGTTCTCCCCCTCCCCCAGGGTTCTCGCATGGGCGCAGAGGCCGTGCTAGCTCTGATGGACGCCACCCCAGAGACCCCAGCCTGCGTCATCTCCATCGAGGGAAACTCCACCGTCCGTGTGCCCCTCATGGAGTGTGTGGAGAGGGTGAGGCCTAGCTCATCATTGTTGTTTTTTTTTTCCCCTTTCTTTCTTTTCTTTAAAAAAAGTAAATTTGATTAATTAATTCA